>NC_054539.1:32233415-32328415 GCF_017654505.1 Polyodon spathula
GGCGACCCCAGGTGAAGCAGAGCCGGTCAACCCCAGGCAAAACAGAGCCAGCGACCCCAGGCTAAGCAGACTCAGTAGCCCAGTGCAGGACAGGGTAGGAGCATGTCCTCAGGAGGTGACGGCTCTAGGCTCCCTAGCAGCGGTGGTTCCAGACCCCCAGACAGAGAGAGCCCTGGTTCCCCCTATAATAGAAAAGAGAGAGACAGCGGCAGCTCCCACTGCTCCAACAGCAATAGCTCCAGACCCTCCGACAGAGGCGGACCCTCCGACAGTGACAGCTTTGGACTCTTCAGCAGCAACAGCTCTGACCCTTGGGTGGTGAACTCGAAAGGAGAGCCCCTGGCCATGAAGGTGGCAGCGGGAGGTCCACTTTTCCCTTGTGGTCTGTAGCTGATGGCTTCCTTTACTGTGGCTCTGGTCCCAAGCTTTCCAGCAGCGCAAAGGCTGCTGCTGGATTTAACACCACCCAGGGTGATGAAAGGCAGGCATCCCTGGGTGTTGATTTTCAGGCATCCCTAGGCGGTGACTTGAAGGCATCCCTGGGCGGTGAAGCGCAGACATCCCCAGGCAGTGAAGCACAGACACCCCCGGGCAGTGAAGCGCAGGCATCCCCGGGTGGTGTCATGGAGGCATCCCCAGTTAGTGTCGTGGAGTCATCCCCAGACGGTTTCTTGTAGGCATCCCCAGAAAGTGTCTTGCAGGCATGCCCCGGAAAGTGTCTTGCAGGTATTCCAAGGCGATGACATAAAAGCATCCCCAGAGGGTGTCTTGGAGGCATCCACAGGTGGTGTCATGGAGGCATCCCTTGGCAGTGTTGTGGAGTCATCCCCTCAAAGTGTCTTGCAGGCATCCCCGGGCTATGAGTTGTAGGCATTTTTCTTACCAGGACAATAAGAACAGCCCAGGGGCTACTACTGTTCTGAATCACCCCAGACTCTCAGTAAACATTGTAAGCTGGGACTCTGTATCTAGTAAGCACTGTATTCTAACCCCATTCATACACCAACTAGGTATGCGGACCGGAGAAGGTTCTGTGAGCTGTCCAATCCAAATCTAGAAGTCCTGTACAGGTCCAGTACACTTTAAACCTTTGCGGTCCTATGTCAGACCAGGTCTGACATTACAATTTTCCCTTTCCAGTCCGGAATCAGACCCTGTCGTACTTCATCAAAAAGACGTAAAGCACAGGTCTCTAGTTGTTTTTTCTCCAGAAAAAGACGAGAAAACCTTTCAATGGCCAAGTCTGACCAATAGGAGACAAAAAAGGGTGTATATGATAGCCTCATGCACCATAGAGATAACATGGACACAAACAAAGGAGATGGCTGCTTCCACATCCATCACTCAAAGAATGTCTTAGACATTTGCAGAGCTTTTTGAGATGTTATAGTAATAAAATAATGACTTGGATCGCGTTATTGAGGAGTATGGTGATAAAACGAGTGATCAGGAGAGGATTTATCAGTATGCATGTCTACAAAGAGGTATGTGAAAAATACAACGAACAAGGGGTGGGGTTTGGCTGGAGATGCGATACTGAGTGTCCTTTTTCGATTCAGTGATTTTAAACATGTTTTACTCTGAAACAAAAATATTTTAAACAGCACGTGCAAAATAAACAGCGCGTGTGAAAATAAATTGGATCTGACACGCCTGACAAGCGCTGAATAAATGGACCGCTAAGGGTTAAGGAAGTCCTGTACAGAGAGTCGACCGTTATTTGGCCGGTCCATCGCAGAAACACTGAAGGAAACATGCGCAATGTATAAAACACTGCATACTCGTAAAACCTAAAGGATTCACTTTTTAAAAAGATCTAGAATATATGTTGTCATGTAATAAACCAAGCCTGTGAAAGTCATGTCATATGATCTTTTATGTACTCTGAAATAGCAGGTCTTAAATTAGTTAGTTGCCTATCAGCAGGTTTAATTAACTATTTTACAACCTGCTTGGGTGAAAACCTGGACTGGAGGGCCAGATTTGACTATCACTATACTAGAGGAAAAATGTAACATTCTTCCAGCAAGCTTGACTCAATAGGTAAAAAAAAATAAAATAAAAATAAAACAAAAAGGAATTGTCAGTATTCTGTAATTAACTATTGTGATCATAATCTTATAGTTTTGGTCATAAATATAACACAATATAATACTGTTTATATATTACCTTTTATATAATAAAACATTCCTAGGTGATTTACAAAGTAATTACATCTATACTGTACAGATATAATAGCTTTGCAAAAAAATAATAATAATAATAATAATACAATGTAAACTATTTTGAATAGGTTAAAACTGTACTACAGTTAAAAACTGTACTACAGTGAAAGTAGTCACCAGGCAAATTTAAAAGTATATTAGATATGATATATGTATATTACAAACTAAGTGTCCAAAATGTACTGGGGAATCCCTGGGCAACATTTATGGACCCCCATGTTCTGTTGTTTTTAGCCAACAAAGACTGCTTCAAAGTAAACAACAATAGAGGAAGATGGGGGGTATCTCAATAGTAATCATAGTGACTAACAATCTTAATAAACCAGAGAAATTCAGGTCACTAGTCACACTCTTTCATTCTTTCATAAAGCACTAAACCGGGGTTGAATATTCTGTGTATTACAACAGTGAAAATGTTGGTTTATTCTGTCACAAGACCAATTCAATAACAAAAACAGTACATACCTGTTCTTGTAGAATTTTATACTCCTTCCCATGGTGCTGTTCAATGTGTTTTCTTAAATTTGTCAAACCTCCGCCTCCTTTTTTAACTGAACAGTGACAAACAATGCAATAGAAAATGCCTTTCTAAAAATCAGAAATAGGAACACTGTATTTTACTGGAAACATTTGCTTTTGTGACCTTTGTTCCTGGGTGACTGTGACATGACCTGTCTCACAGGAACCTGTCTCATTTTTTGCTATTATGAAAAGTTATAATAAAATTTCAGTGTGGTGTTACACAGAGAGATAAACACGGGTGACTGTAAAGTCACGTGGCAGATTACCATGCCGGAAGTGTCACAGACACCTGAAGTGTCTTTTTAGACTGCATAAACAGTCTGCCACTAATCAAGCTTTGGGAGCCTGATCTGGGATTTATGGCCGCCCTGACCACTTCACTATAGAAAAAAACAGTATGGACCACTGATGTTGAAGTCCAATCAGATTTTTTTTGACTTGCCAATGCTAGTATGGTACTTACTGTGATACAGGGCTGAATTGGATATCGGACTGTTTTTTGCAGTCCAATATGCATCCCTAACACCAACCATAGGAAGCTCCCTTACAATAGCTTGTATTGGGACTTTGACTCCTATAACCTGCTGCTTGCCTGGTAGCATGGGTTGGACCCTAGGATCCCATTGGCTAGCAGGCTGGTAACTTGGTCTTCCTCTCTATGGGGTGGGGGATACGTTTCCCTGATCATCTTGTCCTGAGAGAGGCCTACCTGCAGGCAGGGGAGCACTTACTCGAGATCTGTGGTCTCATTATGAAGCTCCTTCAAAAGCTCTTTACTTTAGCTCAGACATTTGTTTCTTCACTTCTTGAAAAAGCTTATCCTTTAAGTCTTTCTTCCAGGACATAGCACTCTTGGGCAAAGACAAAGATAGAGACTCACCTGCTGCTTGACAAGAGCATTGGCTCCCCCATTCTACAAGCAATTCTTCATAGATTTCCTCTTGTCTAATATTTTTAAAAGTCATGTCGTTCCTTCGGTGGAGCTTCTTGTGGAGTTCACATCGCAAATTACTGTCTTTCAATCCCATGACAAGCTGGTCTCTAAGCAGAATGTCTTTATCTCCCAAGTCAAAGGGGTCCCAGCCAATGGCCAGAGGGAGAGGTTGATCGCCTACTTCAGCCGCACCTTCAGCAAACCAAAGGGCAGATACTACGTCACTCGTCAGGAACTATTCACAGTTGTAGCTACCCTTAAGAAGTTCCGGCTGTACCTGTATGGAAGGAGCTTCAGGTTCTGAACTGACCATGCTTCCCTTCAGTGGCTAGTTAGTTTTAAGGAGCCTGAAGGTCAACTCGCTCGCTGGTTGGAGCAGCTGCAGGAGTACGACTTTGCCATCCAACACAGACTGGGCAACCACCACACAAACGTGGATCTGCTCTCCTTGTCTATTAGAACAGTGGTTCACAAAGCAACCACCTTGGTGTTTGGATTTTTACTACGGACCACTTGCCACACATTTTTTCACAACAGCCTTTTGAAAGCAGTTTTTAAGTGTATATGTATAAGTACATGTAGAAAGTAAAGTATTTATGTAATGTACCTAACTTAATAAGATTCCTGGGCTTGAATCTTCTCTACCAGGTCAGCAAGGGATGTTGTCATTTTTCACATTGAAAGTTGCTGATGGCAAAATTCCTGTTTCTTTTGTTTAATTTGTTTTTTTTTTCACATTCTAAATGCTTTGTTGATAAATGGCATCTCAATTTTGAAGGTTTAAGAGTTTTGTTTGACAAAATATGACAAATAATGTACTGGGGCTTGGGTCGTCCTCAGATCCAGTAAATGCCAGTGCTGGTCCCTGCAACTGTTACTTTGTAGCAAATTGATCTATACATTTCTAACACAATTTATTATTTACAATCTTGTGAGTTATTAAACCTGGCTGGATAAGCCCATTTGATATTTTTTTGAATAAAGTAATTCCAGCCAAGTTAAGAATGCCGTGCCCTACTTTTATGTGGAGTGAAAAGGCTGGAATAGCCAGATTTTTTTCTTTTCCCTGAACAGTGAACACAAGCAGTAAAATGAGCACAGATTAGAAAGATATGCATGTACTTGAATAAATAATGCTGGCTAAAAAAAATAAGTTTGTAATTTTGAAAAGACAAATGTGTCTTCATAATGTGTAAGTTATTTGTTTCACATTAGAAAGCTGTTTAAGTTAATGGCGGCTTGGATGCTTGGTATTGCATCAAAAGATGCTGTAATGTATATTAATTTAAAAACACACCCGTAATAAAAGAAAACAGATAAAGGGGGAAAATGCGGACTATATACATACAGTGCCTATAGAAAGTATACACCCCCTTCTAATTTTTCACCTTTTGTTGCCTTATAGCCTGCAATTAAAATGCATTAACATCGTTTTTTTTTTTTTTTTTGGGGGGGGGGGGGGGGGGGGGGGGGGGTTTGGGGGTACCACATCCTACCACACAACCTCGTAGTGAAAAAAATATTCATGAAATTTGTAGAAAATTAATTAAAAATAAAAACTGAAATAGCTTGGTCGGATAAGTGTCCATCCCCCCTTGTAATACCAATCCTAAATTAGCTCAGGTGTAACCAATCGCCTTAAAAATCACACACCAAGCTAAGTGGCCTCCACCTGTGTTAAATTCTAGTGATTCACATGATTTCAGGATAAATTTAGGAATTCCTATAGGTTCTGCTGGGTAGTGCATCTCAAAGCAAAGACTCAACCATGAGCAGCAAGGCGCTTTCAAAAGAACTCTGGGACAAAATTGTTGAAAGGCACAGAACAGGGGATGGGTATAAAAAAATATCAAAGGCCTTGAATATCCCCTGGAGAACGGTCAAGATGATCATTAAGAAGTGGAAGGTGTATGACACCAACAAGACCCTGCTTAGATCAGGCTGTCCCTCCAAAATCGATGACTGAGCAAGAAAGAAACTGATCAGGTAGGCTACCAAGAGGCCAATGGCAACTTTGCAAGAGCTACAGGCTTTTATGACCAAGACTGGTCAAAGTGTGCATGTGACAACAATATCCCAAGCACTCCCCAAATTTGGCCTGTATGGTAGGGTGGCAAGAAGGAATCCATTACTCAAGGAAGCCCACCTTGAATCTTGTTTGAAGTATGCAAAAAAAACCACTCAGGCGATTCTGTAGCCATGTGTCAAAAAGTTTTGTGGTCTGACGAAACTAAAATGGAACTTGTTGGCCTAAATGCAAAGCATTATGTTTGGCGCAAACCCAACACAGCACATCACTCAAAGAACACCATCCCTACTGTGAAGCATGGTGGTAGCAGCATTATGTTATGGGGATGTTTCTCATCGACAGAGACTGGATCACTTGTCAGGATCTTTCAGTTTTCTGTTTTTAATATATAATTTTTTTCTCAATAAAACCTTTTTTCCACTTAACAGTGTGGAGTATGGTGTGTAGATACATGATAAAAAAAATCCTTATTTAAATGTATGAAAATCTGAAGCACTGACACAACAAATTGTGAAAAAAGTTATTTCTATAGGCATTGTATCTTATAGTTATATATCATGTGCTTAAAGCTATTTGTTGAGTTGCATAGTAGTAGCACAACGTGTGATTGTGTAGAAAAGGGTTTTTGCAAGAACTGCTTAACTACATTTTGGGAGTTGTTTGCGGACCACCTGAAGTGGACCACAGGCTGGGAGCCACGGTATAGAAGACTGCCACCACTGTGAGAGGAGGGAGCAGCATGAGAGAGAAGCCAGAGGAGAAGGGCCCCTGGAAGGAGACGGGAGCCTACGTCTAGAGAGGTGCAGGGAGATCTCCACGGTTCTGGATGAAGGCACAACAGGAACAGAACCCCTATCTACAGCCAGCCTTCCAGTGGCTGATGGAAGGTGAGTGGCCCCCTTGAGAGATCATAGCCACCTGCTTGCCCACAACCAAAGGGCTATGGGTGCAATAGGGTGGTCTGACATTCCGGGAGGAGGTCCTGCAGTGACGTAGGGTGGAGCCAGCATCCAGAGAAGAGTGGTGGCAGCTAGTGGTTACCCAGACTCTTCAACTAGCTGTCCTGAACGCAGTCCATAGGGTCAATGGCACAGGACACTTTGGGGTGAGCAAGACCTTGCAGCCCCTGGTGCCATTGTTGGAGGGATCTGGAGGACCACTGCTGGTGGTGCAACAATTGCACAGCCCACAAGGCACCCCCTGGACAATCCCACGCCCCATTCCAACAATTCTCGGGGTGGATGTCCTTGGTCCCTTCCCCGTGTCAGATAGCCGCAGCTGCTTTGTGCTGCTGGTGATGGACTTATTTTCCAAATGGCCGGAGGTGTATGCTCTGCCAAACCAGGAGGCGGTCACTGTGACGGATGCCCTGATCGAAGGCTTCTTCTCCCGCTTTAGGGTCCCCCAGGAGCCTCACTCCGAAGGGAGGAACTTCGAGTCCTGAGTCACAGAGGTATGTCGCCACTTGGAGATTAAGAAGACCCGCACCACTCCCTTCACTCACAAAGCAATGGCTTGGTTGAGCGATTTAATCACATGCTATTTGCCCAAGTGGCCATTGCCACTTGCCACTACCAGTGAGACTGGAACCTTCAGCTGCCCTTTATCCTCCTGCAATTCAGGAAGGCCATGAAGGAGTCCACGAGATGCATGCCGGCCTTACTTGTGCTGGGTAGAGAACAACCGCTGAGTTGCTGCTAGCAGCTGGGCTGGAATATGCCCAACACCCGCAAGACCGGCTGGATGCTGCTCACCAGTTTGCTCGGGACCACATCCAGGCCTCAGGAATCCATCAAAAGAGGAACTACAATGTGCAGGAGAAGGGGTGACACTTCCAGTTCTGAGAGCTCATCAGGGTCTATGGACCCAAGAGAAGGAAAGGCTGCTGCATGAAGCTCGACAGCCCATGGGTGGGGCACTGCAAGACCATCAACTGCCTAGGAGAAGTGGTCTATCGGGTTAAGTTGCCCACCACCGGTCGTGAATGTGAGTGGATACAGATGGGCCAATGGGTGGTGAGTGGGCGGAGTCAGTGTCCATGAGAAAAGGAGGAGAAATATGTATCTATAAAATACATGTGTGTGTCTATTACATTAAGTAATTTATGTACATTGTCAGTTTTTTCCAACGAACGCTTGCTAGTCTCTTATAAATGTATTTAGCTTCAGTTGTTTTTTTTAAATGTTCACTCCTTATGACTTCCGCAAAGTCGCATGTATTTTAATGATTACAATTTACTATACTCAGCATCAAAAGAAACATATCACTTATATTTGAGCATCAAAATAAACTTAGCACTTATATTTGGATAAAATGCACTAGATGTGATCGAAAAATGACAAACTCTGTTTTAGAGCAGATGTAGTGTCTTTTTAGTGTGCTGATTAACAATTGACATCACAAAGATGCTGCAAAATGGTCTGTTGATTTTGGGCAGATGTTGTGACTCTTGGTCTCCCAGTTTGTGGCCTGTCATTGACAGAGTGTGTCTGTTTATACCGTCTCACCAGGTTTGAAATTGCTGGCTGTGAGTGCCCAAGATGGCAAGCCACAGTACGCTGCCTTAGTCCAGCCTCCAACATGCCAATTGCACAAAGGCGCTGCTCTCTTGACAGACGTGGCATATTGTTTTTTTTTTCTATGATTTTCTTTATTGCTTTTATTCAAGCTTGCAATTCAACAGATGAAATCACTCCAATGTGCAATCAACTGTCTCACTAATCAGGTGATTAAGTGCATATGCTTCCGTCATAGTCACTCAAGTGTGTCATGGTCAAGGAGGAATGATTGAGTGACTAAAAAGAAAACAAAAACATTTTGCTTATATGCATTTATATACTGTACCTTTTTTTTTTATAAAATAAATAGTTTTTGGTGTCATCCAAAATTATGGGGTGTTAAAGTGTTATTGAAAAATCTGTAGGTTTAACAACTTACTGTTTCTGCCTAATGTACTGTACGCATTCCTGCAATATGTTCTTAACATAATCTTAATAAATCTTAATAAACGACTGTCACAAAGATGGCCGCAGTGGGTGACGACAACAATTGATATTTATAATTACTCTTCTCTCTCTCTCTCTCTCTCTCTCTCTCTCTCTCTCTCTCTCTCTCTCTCTCCCCCATTCTCCACTCCCGAACACACAACCCTGAGTGTGTGAAAACATGCAGCTTTTATGCAGCTATACCAAGACTTGATTGCTAATCAATCATTCAATTGGAGTCTCGGTACAACTGCACATGAATTAATAAAGTGCAATTCCCCATGCTCACATATTATTACTTTTTACTTGCACGTGAAGTGCTGTTCAATCCTCGTGACAAAATAAAAATATACATTTTAAACACTCGTGTTACACAGACCCGTTTATATCCTGTGTACCAATGAAATACACCAACAGTAACACACAACAGATAACACAAAATACACACAGGGGCAGGCAGTTTGCCACATATACCCCCCCTGTGCAAAGCACATATGGCCTCAATGACCACCTCCCCCCCTTAAAATCCCACAAGTCTCGCTCGAAGTCCTGGGCTAAGAACAGGGACTTTAAGGGGTTTATGGGCGGCAATGTTGCCAGTAGCCAGGCTGCTATTGGCCATGCTGTCAGCAGACATGCTGACAGTGGGGCGAATCTCTCCTCCCGCTGTACCACTGCAGCGGAAATGCTGCCAATGGTGCGGCTGTCAGCAGACGTGCAGACAGCTCCCAGACTGACTCCTTCAGCCGGGAAAAGTCCAGCAGCGGAAAAGCTGATGGAGTTGGTGGTCTCCAGACCTCCCCCAAGATCTCCAGCAGCGAAACTGCTGTGGGGGAAGGTGGTCTCCTGACCTCTCCCCCCTTTATTGCCGGCAGCTACCTCTGGGGGTCTCCAGCCCCCAGAACTCCTGCAGCGAAATTGCTGCGGGGAAAGGCAGTCTCCTGACCTCTCCCCCCTTTTCATAGCTGGCAGCTCCCTCTGTTGGGGCTCCGGCCACACTGACTCCTGCGGCCAAGCAGAGCCGACTGCGACCCCTGGCGTAGCAGTTCCAGCAACCCCAGGCGATGTGGAGCATCTGGCAACCCCAGGCGAGGCAGCGACCCCAGGTGATGCGGAGCGACTGGCAACCCCAGACGATGCCAGGCAGGAATCCTTGGGCGATGCCAGGCAGGCATCCTTGGGCGATGCCAGGCAGGCATCCTTGGGCGAAGTGAGGCAGAAATCCTTGGGCGAAGTGAGGCAGGGAGTCAGGACAAGCTGGGGTGCGGGTTTTGGCCCTCTTCTTGGCCACTGCGGCCAGACGGTTCTTCCCCATGCTTTCCTCAGCAGCCTATGCAAAGGCTGCTGAGGACCGCCAGCATCTAGTCCTGGTCCTTCTGGTGAAGGGAGATGCAGCTCCTGATCCTCTCCTCGTGATGGTGGGGGAAGCGATACCAGCAGGCATTCATCCTCTGCTGGTGGGGGTGGTGGAGGCAGAGGCAGCTCCTGCTGCCCTGCTCCTGCTGATAGAGGTGGCGGAGGCAGAGGTAGCTCCTGCTGCTCTGCTCCTGCCAGTGAAGGTGGCGGAGGCAGAGGCAGCTCCTGCTGCTCTGCTCCTGCCGATGGAGGTGGTAGAGGCAGAGGCAGCTCCTGCTGCTCTGCTCCTGCCAGTGGAGGTGGCGGAGGCAGAGGCAGCTCCTGCTGCTCTGCTCCTGCCAGTGGAAGTGGGAGCGGCTTGTAGTCTGCTGGCGGTGGAGGTGGGAGCTGCGTGTATTCTATCCTTGCTTCAGGGGACTGATCCGGCTCTCCCTCTCTTGCAGGGGACTGGTGCAGCTCTCCCTCTGGCTCTGGAGGTAAAACCTGCAGGCATTCTTCCTCTGCTAGTGGAGATGGGAGCGGTGGACGCTCTGCCTTCCTCTTCCCCTTTCCCCTTCTCTGCCTCCTCCTCACCTTCATCTCCTGGGTCAGTTCCTCCTCTCCCTCTTGGTGGCACTGGTAGTCCCACGATGACACCACGTGTCACAAAGACGGCCGCAGTGGGTGACGACAGACCAGAAACAGGAACTGACTCAGAACACAGGTTTTGGAATGGTGAAGGCGCTGATTAGTAATTAAACAGATAGAAAATGAACGGTTTGTAACAAAAACAGCACACGGCACGTGAGGCCAAAATAAATAGACAAACAAAACGAATAGACACTGACATAAACAGGGTGGACGAACGCTACACAAAACAATTGATATTTATAATTACGCTTCTCGTTCTCTGTTCTCTCTCTCTCTCCCCTGTTCTCCACTCCCGAACACACAACCCCGAGTGGGTGAAAACATGTAGCTTTTATGCAGCTGTACCAAGACTCGATTGCTAATCAATCGTTCAATTGGTACAATTGGTCTCGGTACAACTGCACGTGAATTAATAAAGTGCAATTCCCCATGCTCACATATTATTACTTTTTCCTTGTACGTGAAGTACTGTGCAATCCTCGTGACAAAATAAAAATATACATTTTAAACACTCGTGTTACACAGACCCGTTTATATCCCATGTACCAATGACTATACACCAACATTAACACACAACAGATAACACAAAATACACACAGGGGCGGGCACTTTGCCACAACGACTTATTTTCTTTTCTTGTTTTTGTGCATCATCACAACATCCACTGTCATCACAGACTGGGCCTGTCTAGGGAGCAAAACGTACATGCAATATGAAAATATGATATAATATTCAAATTGAAACTTATTTCCCAAAATAAACCACTATGCTTACATGCTGTAAGCAATGTATTGCTGCCACATTAAAGGGAATTAATATCATAGCATTACAATGAATCCTGCACTTGAAAAGTATTTTAATACAAAGGTATTTATTGCATTATAATTATAATGGTTATAAACTCTCTTTGAAAATATAATTAATTTGGAGTTAAGAATCTCCGTCTTTTACCATACGTATTGATACTGATGATCGCTTTGCTGAATGAGGAAGAGTAACTGCACAAAACACATATTAATAGAAGGTAGTTACAAGAATAAACAGGAATTAGTAGTGATAGCCTATTGGCACATTTAGCACAGCACATTAAAATATCTATTTTGTTAAATGTTGGAATCTTAATAGACACATTTAACAAATAATTACAAGTAGAATGCTTCAGTTACATTTGCTGTAAACCAGGAATGCCACGATTAGATGAGTAAAACTGTAATATCATTCTAAAATCATTGTAAAGTCATTATAAACACCCATTTTAATACAATGCACATTTTATTCATGGATGTGTGACATCCAAAATATTAATATAGCCCCTCCTTAATTACAAGAGAATGACACCCACTACCCATGTTATAATAACAAAGGACAGGGTCAAGGAATAATAAGGTACTATCACAGCGTGCTAGTTTTATTTTTTGCTGTGAATAGTGTTGCACGAATACCTTACATTCCATTGAGTCAATTAAGTCAAGTGATTTTATTTAGGGATTGGCTAGCTGAGTCTGAATTATGTACAGATCTACAACTTCTGTCACCTGACAGCCTAGTCCTTAATTTTGTTTAAACCTTTGCCAGGCAGACATTCTTTCTTTGATTTATAATGTACGTCTCAACACAAGGTTTTCAGCAATGCATTGAGACCGAGCATTTTTGTACTTCTAAGTACCTCTATTAGTATGATATTATTACAAGCTAAATCCTAAATTAAACCCTTACATACTGGAAGTCTACCAACTTTTGATGGTTTTAACTGACATTTATCTGGCATTGTTGCTCGACAAACTGTAAACGATTGATTTTGAAAGTCTGAACATCTGCTCCCCAGTTAAGTAGTAACCACAAACACTTATGGGCTGAATGGCAACATATTCATAACTTTTCTTATGTTCTTATTGTGGGACTGTGACAGAAAGATAATGCGTTCTGGTGATAAATCTCCCTCCTGATCGGTGAGGGCGCTAAAGAACAGGAGGAGAAGTATCTGGAAGGGCTGGCCTGACAGTTCATTTCCGGGACTAGGAAGTCAGTCAGCCTGGAAAGAAGCGAAACTCTGTTGTAAGACCGTATTGACCTGAAAGTAATAAGGCAGCTGCAACCATTTACCTAGATGTCATGCGGGATTACATATAGGGGCCAGGGTAACGCTGATCTTTTCCTTCGTTTGGGTAAACGTTTGGAGAGAGAAGGAGCGAGAGAGGAACTCTCAGTTTTTAAAAACGAAATACGTGTTGTGTGTTGTGTCTGTATTTTTAACTGTCTGTGTTTTTCACTTTAGACAGTTAAACCACACCTCCGGAGCCGTCGCCAAGGGTCAGCACTATCCAGAGCACCACTGCACATCACTACCTGTGTTTGCACCAACCACCCGCACGACTGCACTCATCAAGACTGGTGACCGTGTGTTTGCTTTTGTTCGGGACTGTGCCCTGTTTTTGTTATCCCTGCGCTCTACACATTGTTGTTTATTGCCGGTGATTTATTATTTTGCGGTCACCAGACCTGGATTATAATTAAAGCACCTTTTTCACTGTATTACCGTTGGGTTTACCTGTCACTCCTGCACCGCATCACCGCTACACCTGTTCCCCTTTACCAGCCACTTTGCCACAGGGATCCTTAAAGAATCCACCATACAGGTGTTACTTGCAAAACATAAAATAATACCAAAACAGTATTAAATATAGTATTAAATGGGATAGGTCTCCCTGACAGTATAGGTTGTGTGTTTTTAATACTGTTATGGTATTATAAACCCCATAAAACATTACCATGTTTGTGTTATATATATATATATAAATATATAATATATATTATATACATATTTAACCTGCAGTTATATATATAGGTGTAGATTTTATGTAATATATATATGATCTATAGAAATAAATACCAAGGTTCAAAACTTCTGCACAAAGGTTTACATGCATTTTGTATTAACTACCGTATATGCAATCAAAGCAGTTGGATGGGTTGACGCAAGGGTGGGGGTAACTTTTCACCACACCCGTAGGCAATTATTTTTGGTTAGGGGGTGTGGGGGAGCTATTTCTATTTTAAATAATTCATAATGTGCCAAGGATATAAAGATAAAACCTCCAACAGTGCATGTTAGTCTTTTTAGTTGAATTATGATGGTGGTACTATATTCTCCACTTATAATAGACTCAAGTGGTGTATAGATATTTAAACTGTACTTAAAACTAATATAATTGAACTAACTTTTTTAATATATAAAATATCCAAAAATTATAATTACTCCTCCAATTAAAAAGGATAAGGATGGGTAATTCTGATTAGCAGACTATGTGGAGTAGAATCATTTTCCAGTTGATTTTTCAACAAATTCAAATCGTTGAACAGCATTCAATAATATACCCAAGACAATTAAAAAAACTTTCAAATAAAATCCAAACAAAGCAATGTAACACAATTTTTGTTCCTGGGTAGTAAGTGTTATTTCCTAATTGCTTATGCCTCAAAAGTATAGAAAATGGCTATTATTCCCCACAAACTTTGCTTTTGTGACCAGGACAGTGATATTTTGAAATTTATCTATTTCTCCAATGAGAAAACGGGTGAATTTGTGTCTTTTCATTCACATAAAGTCAGAAAAAAACAACATATGAATCCAAATTAACATGTATTTAAACTAAAGTAATACAAAAATGACTACAAAAGATTTAGACATGAGTAGTTTTTCGAGATTTACGATTATACTGTAAATCACTTTCACGAATCAGCCCCCAAATGTAGTCTCCTATCAGATTCTCGTTATACTGTCCTTGGTAGCGGTGTTCAAAGTCCAGTATATCCTGGTGGAAGCGCTCGCCTTGCTCCTCCGAGTATGCTCCCATGTTCTCCTTGAATTTATCAAGATGAGCATCAAGGATATGGACTTTGAGGGACATCCTATAGCCCATATTCACTCCAGGATCTTCTTTATCTGTGGTCCCACGAAGACACCGGCTTTGACCTTTGCCTCAGACTGCTTAGGGAAGAAGTCTTGAAGGTACTTGAAGGCTGCCGACTCCTTATCTAGAGCTCTGACAAATTGTTTCATAAGGCCAGGTCAATTTGATATGCAGTGGTGGCATCAGCACCTTCCGGGGGTCCACCAGTGGCTCCCACTTGACGTTGTTCCTCCCCACAGAGAACTCGGTCTGCTGTGGCCAGTTCCACCTGTGATAGTGCACCTTGGTGTCCCTGCTGTCCCAAAGGCAAAGATAGCAGGGAAACTTGGTAAAACCGCCTTGGAGACCCATCAGGAATGCCACCATTTTCAAGTCTCCTATGACCTCCCAGCCGTACTCATCATACTTCAAGACGTCCAGCAAGGTCTTGATGCTGTTGTAATCCTCTTTGAGGTGCACCGAGTGAGCCAGGGAAAGAGATGGGTACTTGTTACCATTATGGAGCAGCACGGCTTTGAGGCTCCTGGATGAGCTGTCAACGAAGAGGCGCCACTCATTCTGGTTACAGGCAATTCCGATTGCCTCGAACAGACTGGTCACATTGTGGCAGAAGCAGAGCCCATCTTGACGGGTGAAGAAGCTGGAAGAAGGTTGGTGACGCTTCCTCTGATCTGCGACTTGCACAGTTTCATCCAACAAGTTCCACTGCTTGAGCCTAGACGTCAAAAGCTCGGCATTGGACTTGGTGAGACCAAGATCTCTAATCAAGTCGTTGAGGTCTTTTTGGTTGGGGTAGTATGGGTTTCTGTCCTCAGCTCCACCTCTGAAATTGTCATCTGGGCGTCTCTACAACGTCTTCCTCGCTCTCTGACTTGCTGCTCTCTTCTAAAGACGGCTGCTCTCTCTCCGGAGGAGTGGGTACGGGGAGCTCATGGCAGTGTGGCACCGGGGCGATGGATGAAGAAAGGTCAGGATACGTAATAGCAGGTGCATTCTTGCCAGTCCGACGTTTGGAAGGGTCCACCATGCAGAAGTAGCAGTTCTGGAGCAGTTCCAGAGTTTTTTTGCAGTGCTCGCAGGTGAAATTAGGTGCCCAGGGTTTGTCTTGATCCCCGACAGGCATGCCGAAATATACCTTGTAGGCCTACACATCTTAGGAGATGCTTCCATGGAGTAGTTTTTCGCTCTTGTCCTGATAAATTGGCCGCAGACATAGCAAAATGCGTCTGCCGGATGCTTGCAGCCTCTTGATGCCATCTCAGAAATGCAGATATGTATTCATTTAGGCAGCTGGAACTAAACTGAACTGGTGGGTTTAAGGCCCCTGTATTTATACTACTATTTATATTACTGGAAAGTTCTAGAAAGTTCTAGAAGTTACTCCAAGTTTACTCAGCACTGAATCTATCTGGAATATTCTGGAAAATAGGTAAATTTCAAAATATCACTGTCCTGGTCACAAAAGCAAAGTTTGTGGGGAATAATAGCCATTTTCTATACTTTTGAGGCATAAGCAATTAGGAAATAACACTTACTACCAATCAAAAAAAAAAAAAATTGTTACATGGTGTTATAAATACAATGATACTACCTGAAAGTCTTATATATTTTTTTGTTATTTAAGTCTAAATAAAATATATACATGGTGTATAGCGGATGTACACATATTGTTTACATATTCTTCTGTTAGAAAAATGACCTTCAAGTCTCACTAACTCAGAGCCTACAGTTTTCATTCACTAGAAATAAAACCTGACAGAAACAGAAAGTGGTGCAAATCTAAATTATTTATTCACACATCAGATAGGTTCAATCATCATTCAGGTTAGAATTCTAGTATGTCTAGAAACATCAACTTACAACAGTCACTGCTGAAAATAGTGACTCTAATAAGCCTGTTTAAGAAAAAGTGTCATTTTAGACGTCTGACAAAATGTAGTCACCTTTGAAAATGTACCCCAAAATGTGTGAATTTCGGAACTAATATTTTGAATATGCAAAATATCAATTGTAATACAATCTTATAAAACCATAACCCTTAGACAACACACATTCAATAATAACCATAGAGGAAACAAATACTGTACATGTTTTGTAAAAGCCTCCATATGATATCTGCCTAAATATTAGCAATACATACAATGGGCATTCAGCAAAGAGCAAATTAATTTAACGAGGCTGCCCTGACTCCCTTCATGTCAGACTTAAATGGACTGGGAAGATCTCCAACTCCATGAATCACGAGAGGACATCATTTTGATGGGATTAAGGTCTTAAACGTCTGTATTAAAGTGGCTTCAAAAGCCTTTCTATAACACAGCCCCAAAACCACAGCTGTTTTGCAACTATAGCATTTCACTCAAAATTATACACCCATTCTAGGGGGTTGATTATAGAATTTTGTGGTGCTAATTTTCAATATAAAACACAGGGGTATTTCTCTTGCTTTCCCTGCGTGACTTAACATTAGAAAGAACATTGCTGGGAATATACTTCCATTCCAAAATATTTCTAAACTGTGGTTCTTACAGTTTATAATATTCTATATATGTGGTTATATACAGATATATATATATATAATATATATTATATATAGATAATATTGTATATATTATTATAATATATATATATATAAATGGAGACCCATCTGGGTGAGGTCAAGAGGTACAGGTGGCCTGATTGAACAATAAACAATTTATACATGTAAAACTGTGCAAACAAAGATTGTACAAGCTGAGGAATTAAAAGCTCCCCAGAATGAAAACAGATGAATTACTTCCATGCCGCAGAGTGCCTTCTGTTGAATAAAAACTGTTTGTACAACCTCGGAACATTACAGCCTGCTATTTTGGTAGTGCATTTCTTAGTTCGTAGTTTTCTTTTAGCCAGAGAAATTCTCCTTTCAATGCATATAACCTAATTAATATTATAATTCGGGAAGGCATATTAAATATTTCTCTCTGCGTTCCAATTTGGCCTTGCGCGATGACTGAAATCATACAGCTTTCTTAAACTTTTAAACTCCAAGGTTTTAGATTAATTATAGTTAGGGATCTACCTAATTACGAAAATCAGGAAATTCATCTTCTGAGGGGCCAATGCATACTGGGCTAGTATGGAAAGAAAAAACTATTGATTTAAATGAACTATTACACACCACAAGCAAAGCGAACTACGTATCGTAATTCTATAGATAGACTTCTATTATTTTTGCATTAGGATTGTATTAGGATCATGTCAAGAAATTTCCTAAAGAAACTTTACATGCATTGCAGATGGAGGTAAACTGTTTTGCACATCTTGTAATGTGACTTTAGGAAGGTAGAAGATGATGGGAGGATAAACTTGGAGCATTGGAGTAATCACAGGAATCACAGTACTTCCATGGTCAGGTCATCGAAAAGAAGAATAGAGGGTATAGATTAAGGAGTTAAGGGAGCCGGGAGGGAGCCACAGGGGGAATTCCGGAGATGTAGGCTTTAATGGTAGTAGGGGCTAGTGAAGAGAATCCATTGCATGGGCGATGAAGGATAGACTCCATTGCTCATTAAATGGGATGGGATGTATTTGGTTTTGAGCGCAGAAGGTTGTAAATGTTTTCCATCTGGTAGTGTATGATGATATGGTCACTGGGGTTAAGGCTGTGGCCATGTATTGATAAGAAGCTTGCAGAAGGTTGGAGAATGTTGTATTTAATTGAACTGCATACGTTGGTGACGTAGAGTTTGAAAAGGAGATAGGTACACTGCTGGAACCAGCTGATAAAACCGGGACACCTTCCATTATTTGTTTCCTGAGGTTGACTGAAAGGGAATGATGTTTGATGCTAGCTGCTGAGTGGGAACCAGAGGTTGTACTCCGGAACGTCGATTGCAGGGACCAAGAATGAGGAGCCGGATGTGAAGGATACTGCAGGATATGAAGATGGAGAAAAGAAGGCAGAAGGTGGTGTGCTTTGATTTTCTAGTTTGTCAAGCCACTTGTTGATGGTTGCGATGAAGGGGTGTATGAGATCTTTTAAATCATTGAAGATGATCTGATTGGTTTGGAGGCGAGTGTCTCCGGATGGAACAGGAATTTTGCGAGGCTCAGAGAACCCATAGGTGATTGACGAAGCGGGTAGGGTATGACTGCTTAATGTTGCTTAGGGGAGGAAAGACTGGGTGTGCAGTTATAGCTTTGCAGTAGGAGTTGAAAAGGGACAGGCGATTGCTGCTGGCAGGAATAATGATGCCTTTATCAAAGAGAGTTTTTAGGAGTTTGGAGATGGGTCAATCTTCTACAACGAAAAACACTAGACAGGGAAGGTATGTGTGATTAGGGTTTAAATAGGAGATTGGTAATGAATTCTGCCAAAGGGTTAATATTTATTTTTATTTCTTAAGAATATTGTAAAAATCAAGGTATTGGGCTAATTTCATGATTTATGCGCAGCCCGTGAAATTGCAATTTACACAGGGCCTTAACAATGAATCTTCTAAGAGACTGCATTTATTATAAACCTATTATATACGTACATATATAACATATACAAGTTTTCCTAGAGAACCAGAGCTTTAGCAAATCTGATCCTTCTGGTATATGAATGGAGCTAAAATACCAGTCCTTTAGGTTAATGATATAAACACGATCCAGTCAAAATGTTTACTACAGTACATTTTTTAAATATTGGTAGTAAATCTACATTATGCTACTCTATTCACGCACATTTCCCACTATATATTATTCTTATACTACTACAACTACTACAACTACTAATACCTAAATCCGAATTCCGCAGTGACAGTGCAAGGCTCTCGCCAGTAGAATGTGGTTATATACAGTGCCTTGCAAAAGTATTCAGACCCCTGACCAATTCTGTCATATTTCTGAATTTCGTTCTGTTCGATATTTTATTTTAAAACACTTAAACTTGAAATCAATTATTGTAAGGTGACATTGGTTTTATGTTGGGAAATATTTTTAAGAAAAATAAAAAACTGAAATATCTTGCTTGCATAAGTATTCAACCCCTGTGCTGTGGAAGCTCCCAGTTTGCACCTATGAAAGAAATTGCCCTAACGAGGACACAATTACCTTACCATTGGCCTCCACCTGTGAACCATTAAAGTTGCTGTCACATTTTCTGGATAAAAACCCCACTGTTGAAGGATCATTGGTAAGGCTGTGAATCTGAAGGAAAATGAAGACCAAAGAGCATTCTACAGAAGTTAGAGATAAAGTAATACAAATGCATAGATTAGGGAAAGGGTACAAAATAATATCCAAGTGTTTGGATATCCCAGTGAGCACAGCTGGATCAATAATCAGGAAGTGGAAGCTGCATCACATCACCCAGGCACTGCCAAGAAAAGGCCGTCCCTCAAAACTCAGCGCTCAAACAAGAAGGAGACTTGTGAGAGAAGCCACAGAGAGGCCAACAATCACTTTGAAGGAGCAACAGAGTTCAGTGGCCGGGAGTGGAGTAATGGTGCACCAGTCAACCATCTCAAGAGCTCTGCATTGCACTGGCCTGTATGGGAGGGTGGCAAGAAAGAAGCCGTTACTCAAAAAGTACCATCTGAAAGCACATCTGGAGTTTGCCAGAAAGCATGAGAGTGACCCAGCTGCGATGTGGGAAAAGGTTTTGTGGTCAGATGAGACCAAGATAAAGCTTTTTGGTCAAAACTCAAAGCGCTATGTGTGGCGCAAACCTAACACTGCCCATGCCTCAAGACACACCATCCCTACAGTGAAGTATGGTGATGGCAGCATCATGCTGTGGGGATGCTTCTCATCAGCAGGGACTGGGCATCTTGTTACAATTGAAGGAAGAATGGATGGAGCAAAATACAAGAAAATACTGCAAGAGAATCTGCTTCAGTCCGCTAAAAAACTGAAGCCTGGAAGGAAATTCACCTCCCACAGTGGCCCAGTCAAAGTCTTGATCTCAATCCCATTAGTAGGTACTATGATAGATGCTTCTTAAGGCTAGTGTACAATGAATTGCATCTTATTGCTAAGGGACAGAAAGTCTGGGCTTAAAGCAATCAGCTATCTGATGACCAATCATGAAGATAATAAAAGTAAGTGTAAAGGATACAAAATATATGTCTGCTTTGCAAAGGGCTTTTAATTAATTTTTTAACCCCTTGTACTGTATGCTTAATTTTTCCTACTTTTTCAAAGAAGCTTGCCAGGGCTACTTCCAGCATACCTCAGATAATAAAGGATTGCTTGGTACAGTCTTTAGTTATAGTAAAAAGTTAAGCGATGTTACGTCACAAAAAGGATTTGTACTGCTGTTAGCATAAGGTACGACTTATAGAAAGAAAGAAAAAAGACATTTTGGTCAATTGTAAGACTTTTTAGTGTGAGAAGGTGATTTATCCACCCTTTAAAGAGGTGCAATGTTTTAGATCCACACTTCCTATAGTGTGTGGTATGTGTGTGATATGTCACATAAATCATGATGGTGGAGAGAGACTATCGACTTTCTAAGATGACTTTCTCGGCTATTGATTATCATTGGGTCAGGGTTAACAATAAAACATGTTTGATTTTTGAAATTGCAGCTGGGTTATGAGTAGGTTAGAAGATCAAGTTTAAATTTAGTAAATCTCACTACAAAATCTCACTTCTAATTTTTCAATTATGCTTAATCAATTCATAATATGTATCTGAACTATTTACATCTCACAACATTTTAGATATTGAATTACTGTTCATGTATTTCCTCCCTTCTGTTTTACTGGAAAATTAATTGTTGTATTCAGAAAACAATAAAAGATTCCTTGCAATCAATGGCCCTGTGGCAGGGAAGGGATTACAATCCCTGCAACAATTACAGGTATGGTCATTCCCTAATGAGGTCATTGTTGCTAATTGGGGAATGACCACTTGTATAAAAAGGGTGAAAAAAAAACACAAACCTCTGTTTGAGGGGTGTCGGAGAAGGAAAACCAGCGAAGTCATAGCTCAGCCTGGCTCGTGTAAGTTTTGTGTTTGACGCTTTATTTTGGCCCCCGTGTTGTATTTATTTGTTTATTGTCGTTTTGTCCCCATGGGATTAATAAACGTACCGCTTTAACATTTAAACTGCAGCTATCTGAGTCTCCTTTCTGCCAGTAACAGCTTGGGCCGTGATGCTTTCCTGTTACAGGCTCTTACAAAAAAGTTGCTCAAAAAAGATCCTGTTGGTTATAGAAATGTAATTATATTTATGTGTAAGTAATATAATAAGTGATTAACGATGGAGGAAAAAAAACTGAATTCTTAAGACTTTTTAACAATGTAAACTTGAGGAGAATGCTGGATTTACAGTAAGAGGATACTTAAAGAGGTCTGTTTTTTTTTTTTTTTTTTTTTTACCTTAAACTGGAATTTAAGTGGGATCATCTTATGGTCACAGTAGTTCAAAAGAAAACAGAGCAAAACATTTTAGAAGAAAGCCAGAACTTCCATTATTTGTCTAACATAACCCACATGCTTAGTGCGGTAGAACATCAGGGCAAAAATACAGTAGATCTTCAAGTTGCTATGAAAAAGTAATTAGTGGCAGTAGCACTGTTTTTCTAAGTTTCTATCTTGAATGAGCTGTATTTATTATGTACAATCTGATAAAGGATTAAAGAAAAGTGTTGTACTTTTCTAAGACTT
This sequence comes from Polyodon spathula, assembly GCF_017654505.1. Taxonomy (NCBI): domain Eukaryota; kingdom Metazoa; phylum Chordata; class Actinopteri; order Acipenseriformes; family Polyodontidae; genus Polyodon; species Polyodon spathula. The sequence goes on from NC_054539.1 coordinate 32,255,645, forward strand.
TTTATTATTAAAATTATTTGTAAGTAGCACCAAAGGCAAAAGGGATAATCTATTTTATACAGCTTTTGAAAAAAGGAAGAAAAGACATAATAAATGCAATGGAATTATTGTATTGTTGAGGAGCCCTTGCCAACTCCTTCTACTTCTTTCCACAAGCATTTAAATTCAATTTTGATGGGGTGGAGTATTACTTAAGCAATCTTCTGTTAAGGGTTAAAAAACAAAACAAAAACAACTGGTAAATCATCACTCAAGACTGAGGCCTGTGTAGACAACATTCTCATTTGAAGGTTCTTGTAAACAGCTGCATGACCCTTCAACAGTTTTCACACAGCCATTATTTCAATTGTAACTTCAGTGAAGAAGTAAGTCACCAACAGTTTCAGACTGAATGTTGCACTGAAAGCCTTAATTTGTGGCCATAGGTGCCTACTTTTCTAGTTTATCTGTGGTGCCTAATTATTATATAAAGTTACAGATGCAAATATTTGATGCTAGAGGTTATTTTCTACTTACAGTCATCTGTATTAGTTGATTGTGTGTGGCATTCTAAAAAAATCATGCTACTGACAGATTATTTGGCAAAATATAATTTTAATATAGAGTCAGACCACACTTTTAAAGCCCCCCCAGACCCACACTGACACGTGAAATGTCTAGCTATGCTAGTTGTTCCTCATCACCGTCATAACTTCTAACCGTATTTGTCAAAAATCTAAAAATGTATTCACACTATGCCGTGGACTGCACGTAAACTCTATTCACATAAAAACTGTATGATTGGAATATTGCATTCATTTACTTTATTGTTTAAATGTTGATAATGAGCTCTGCTTACTAACATTAACATATACACTAAAACATACATATAAACTAGTTCACCCCTAATGCCTCCTTCCTTAATACTTGTAGCCATTGCAATCTACTTTGTTATGTAAGAAAAGTAATTGGCAATCTGTTTTTCTTCTAAAAGGTTTTGCTCTATATCTTTTTGAACTACTGAGACCATAAGATGATGCCACTTAAAAATGCACTGCAGTTGTTTACCCACTAGGGACCAGGGAGTATCTTAATTCCAATTCAGAAAAAAAATAAAAATAAAAATACACTGGCATATACTGACTTGTTTCATGTAATTTTAGGAGCTATACATCCAAAAATATATTTTGATTTTGATATTTCTCAATAAAAACACGTAATCCGTTTTATCTTTTCAAAAGCTCTCTTTGTCAGAGGAATACAGACAAAACATCAAGATCAAAGCAAAATGATGAGCAGATTCTTGTCTAGAGACCAGATGTTATTAATGTGTTGTCTAATATGGTAATGGGTCCTTTTGATCATAATCAGGTAGTGTGTGTGTGTGTGTGTGTGTGTGTGTGTGTGTGTGTGTGTGTGTGTGTGTGTATGTGTGTGTTGAATGAAAGCCAAACATTGCTTCATTGTGTGCAAGCACTGTCCACAAAGAGATAAAAAGATATGAGGCCTGTATTGAACAAATGTGTGTGGTGTTCCAAGAAAATTCTGGAGTAGCAGATTACAGACATAAGGGCACAACTTTTGAGTGTCATGTAACATTAAGGCACAGGGGAGCAGAACGCATCATACTGTGTAAATGACACCAAGTAACCTGATTTATCTACTCTGGAAGAATATAATAATAATAAGGAGAGATGCACTAGTATTACCTTTAAGGTAATAAAGCTGTCATTATGATTAATCTTCTTCTGTTGGACCATGTTCTCTTGACCTTAGTCACTCTTTAAAACTATTCAACCAATTATAGTAGGATCTCAAATTCTAGTTGAGATATTTTCTTCATTCTATCCCCTGAAAACATTTCATTGCAATGGTAAGACAGCTATGCCATACTGTACAATCTTCTCTAAGTCACACTGACTCCACCTACAGCGCTGTTAGATTCACCATGGAAACCTTTTATTGCTACAAATGTTTTCGTTTTTACATTTTTTTTTTTTTATACGTATTACTATTTTACATGTACAGGTAATACTCTCATTCAGATTAAAATAATAGCACAATGTTAAATCTTTAGGAGAATATAAGTTTAAAATTGTTAAGCACACACGTAACCTTTAGCGTTTGACACTGGTACCATGGAGACGTGTTACCAAGGGCGCTGTTTACATTAGCAACCATCACAAATGAGGCCTGGGTGAACAAGCAGCTGCTTCGCTCCCCTTCACTACAAATCACGTTTTAAATTTAATAACATATTTTACGACTTTACGACTTTTAACGTGTTACCTGAAGTGTACAATGGATTTTAGAAGCCTACATTTCTCCTTGGACCTCGTTGCAGGCAGTGGTTTGGTTCTGAGTCCAGAACAGAAAGCAACCTTGCAGACTTCGTTGGTGATTCTGAAGAGGAATTATAAATTTACCCGTGTAGTTTTCTGGGGGAAAATATTGGGGATAAAAGCTGACTATTATATAGCACAGGGAATAGGACATGACGAGATGAGCGACAAAAAGACATTGTACAGGTAAAGAAAAAAACAAACAAACGAAAAACACACATTTAACAATTCAGTCGTTTGGTTTTAATTTCTGCATATTTGCTTTACTGTACGAATATACGTAGGTACATGTTAATGACTTGTTTCACGTACGGGGAAAAAAGTAAAAGCAGTAATGTTTATGCTTATTTCAGCTACATTTATTTGTTGGAGGTTATTTATTTTTTTGCTCATAGTACATGAATGATTTAAGAGAAAGATACATTACATGATTATCAAAATTAAATGGTTAATGCTGTTGTTCAGAAGATTGTAAATGAAACTGCGTTTGATTAGGCCTAGTGTTTGCCAAAATAAATAAGTACAATCTTGTTTTAATGAGCTGTTGAAAAAAATACATATAGCTGTGGAGGTGGGTCTCAAATAATACAATTACAAATGTATTGCACACATTAAAGGCACACATTTAGCTGACCTTTTACATATGTGATAAAATAACTTCTAATTACAGGGGGCACTAGTTTATTTGACAGGAATGACAGTGAGCAATTGGGCTTTTTTTTTTTTCTTACAGAGAACCTCCTATAAAATATAGACCACAGTTCATAGTTTATGTTAAGCACAAGGGGCTGCTGTTGTATTAGAGTGTGTCAATGTACAGTAGTGTCTTGTACTATGCCAAAAGGTCTAGAATTAAGAGATTATCTGGTCATTATTTACAGTATACAGCCCACAAGAATGCAAATATATAAGTAAATATGTGATGGGTTTCTTCACTGTGGCATGCATTTCATATCTCACTATAACTGAGTATTGCTATTTTTTGATGATGATGTTGCAGTAAGTTATTAAAACATTTTGGACACTCCACATGTCATTATTGTCCCGCTATAATCGGTATAATAAAATTATTAGGCCTATTTCCCCACACATGCCCTCTTTATATTACACTGTTTCCAGGGTCTTAGGAAAGCGCATATTACAGAAATTAAAATTCCTCAAATTGGGTGTACCCAGACGAGGTGCTTTTTGCTTTAAGTCAATCAGTTATGGTTTTGTATAGTTTATTAAGTCAGCAAGTAATAGTATGGATCTTTTGACAGGCTATTGTAGCAAGGAGAACCCTTAAATAAAATACCATACCCACAGTACATTCCGTCTATTACTAATAATATTGAAGAATTAATTGCATTAAATCATTAACACATTAAAGAACAAAAGGAATATAGTGAAACCTGTGCTAATTTAAGTTCAGGAAATATTATCTATATGATGTGTGGTAGAATAAGCCCTGCCAAACATGAAACAAATGCTTACAAAGTCATTTTTGTGAGGAATAAAATAACTTTAAAAGTATAAAAAAAAAAAAAAAAATGGTATTGCAGTGAGGAGCAGTTACAACACTACTTTATTCTCTATGAAAATGTGCTGTTGCTTCCATGTTATGATGCATTTTTACTGTGACAACCCTTGCAAGAAAAAAACATATTTTAACAATGAGATATATTCTGAGGTTTAATGGGTATTTTATTTAGCACTCAATGATATGTGCAGAATGTTTATTATCTATTTCCATAACCATAGCTTGAACTGCATGGAATGGAACCTGCTCCCTCCTGCAACAAAGACCATGATAGATGAGACATCTGTAATCAAAGGCCTTTTCCTGGGAGATCCTTCACATGACTATGAACATATTGAGATGAGTAAGGATGAGGAAGGACATGAGGCTCAGGAAGAGGAAATTACTGTAAGTACAAAGTAAAAAGACCAGAATACCAGCTTCTGTATCTTAAGTTGTGTGACTGACAGTGGACATTGTAGTTGCACAGAGAGCTTTCATTGGGTACATTTTGAAGCGGCTTTTTCCTGTATGACAAACAAGAAGGTAAATGGTTAATGGTTCAGAATAAAAATCTTTTTCTAATTATTTGTTGGTAGCCTTCCAAATCATAAACAACTGCACATATATAAATAGTATTTCGCATGTCTGCAAAACTATTCTAATTTCATGTCTAACACTGATTGTGTTGTTAAAGGATGAAACCATTTGCAATATTTTACACTGTATGACCTAAATAACCTGCTATATGGGTACTATATTAAAAGATCTGCAGGTACAAATTAGCCGTACGCATACTTTAAATTACACAGTGTTTGTTGCAACACTATAAAATGTAAGAATGTAATTTATTTTTTAATGAAATACTTTTTTTCAGGTAAAAATTAAAGAAGAACAGCGGCTTGCAGCTGCCATATCACTGATAGACAAAGAGGCGGCAGTAGTTCCAAGAGGAGCATATATCAAGACTCCACACGGTCATGTCCACACCAACAGAAGTTTTGAAGGTACAGTAGCATTGCTTTTTTTGGAATTGCCAATTATTTGTTCTCATTTTCTCCACTATTTGGAAAGCCTAATTATTTTTATTTCAACCCTGCTCACCGCTGCCACCACCACTCTGACAGACACACGCATCCTCTGAAACATGTGTCGTCTGCCGTCCGCTTCTTTTCACTCTGCAGGCCCACTATGCAGACACCTCAGAGGTGCAGCGTTGGAGAACCATGCAGCTCTGGGCAACTTATAGACAGGCCCGCAGGTGCCAGGCCAGCCTACAGGGGTCACCGGTACGCAGTGAGTCAAGGAGACCCTGGCTGACCGAGGCCCTCCCCACCCGGGCGGTGCTCGGCCAATTGTGTGCTGCGGTCGGCAGTGGCATAGCCTGGACTCGAACTGTGCCGATATCCAGGCTATAGGGCGCATCCTGCACTCCAAGCGGAGTGCCTTTACTGGATGTGCCGCTCGGGAGCCCCCTGTTATCTGGCATTCCTATGGCCAAGATTCATTTAAGTATTATAATATATCCCAATGTTTACCTGTTTTACTCTTGTAAATACCACCAAAACATAAATATTGCTATATGAGGGGATTGACCTAAACATTTCCATTATTATTGTTTAGGTCTGTCTGTATCAGATGCAGGGAAGCTGAGCTCATATTTCCACTTTGCTGAACCTGTTCACCTTAAGCAGAAATCCCTTTTGGAAAAAGCTGACTTGGATCCATCAATGGACTTCATGGATTCACTGGAGAATGATATACCAAAAGGTAATAATTAAGCAATATATGGATTATTTAGTGACACACAACAGTACTTCTGCAGATTAACCAGGTTGTCGCCTAATATCAGTGTTTCTGAATTCTAATATTGACTGATGGTTCTACCCCAGAAGAGGATGTAAAGTTTTGTATGATGGTGTGGAAGGGTGTGGGTATTCACTGACATGGGAGACAGAAAGATGTATTTGGAAACACCACACAGGTGTCCGGTTTTATTTTCTCAGTGCAATGATTTATTTTAGGGCGCTGCTGCTGCTGAGGGCGCTGCTGTCCGTGGCCTGGATACTGCCAACAGTACTCAGGACCACGGGTTTACCAATCTAGGCACAGGGTCCAGTGCACATGCAAGTGGTGAAATAATAATGAAAACAAAAGACGAAAGAAAAAGGGAAACTAAAACACGGTAATAAAACTACCAAACAAAAGTGCTGCACTCGGCAGCGTCACCCCAACTATCGCTATCCTCACGGCCCGGGTCTCCGTTCTACACTATTGTGTTCCCTCCACCTACACACGTTCAGGGTCTGCCCAGGGATTCCCCAGTCTCCACACTCTTTCTCTTTTTAACTTATTAATGGTTCTCAGTTTCGTTTATTGGTTTTTGCTTTTGCTGGCTGTGCTTGGTCCGGCAGCCCAGCTTCCGAAAGCAGGCTAGTTTCGTCTTAAAGGGGCAGCCCAATGGAACACGGAGCGTAATCTTTATAGGGCCAGCAATTCCCAAAGCCCGCCTCTCAGCCACTCGGAGAGAGGGAGAGCCACACACCCTCTCTCCCACCTCTCCATGTCACTGCCTTGACCGACAGGCAATATTGTAAGGCTGCTGCCCTCTTCCTGCAGCACTATGAATGTGCCAGAAGAGTCAGCGCAGATCTCCCCTGTTAGAGATGGTCATAATCAAAACAGTTAAATTGGCAAAAATTTCAATTTTGCTAGTTCACTATATACATTATGTGCAAGATATTTGTTGTATGATACATGTCACAGAATTTAATTTAGTTTAAATTGAAATTATACTTCAGCTACTGACTGTACTGTGATACTGCCTGTTGCACAATGGTAGCACAACAAACTATGAATAAAATAAACAAAGTAAAAATGTTAATTTAAAAAACAAGACATGATCAGATAGGTAGGGCGTGAGATCAAGGCAAATATCAGTATGTGCCTGCTGAATTCTGCAGTAGAAGCAGAGAAATTACACATATCTTTCTATATTTCAAGTCGAAGTGACGTTATACGTTTGGCATTGGGGTGTTTAAAAAGCTGTGAAAAGACCACATTTGTTCCAAAGCATTTTTACAAATGTAATGCACTTCCATCAAAATCTTATATACTACAGTATATCACTGAGATATATATTTTTTTGTTTTTGCAAAAAGGACAACTTTTTAATTGTACAGCTGTATAAACACATTATATACATAAAACAAAACATAAAGTTGTTCAAGAACATTGTGATCCTGGGAACTTTAAACTTTGTTTTTTTTTTAAAGTTGAACACTGCATTTTAAACTATGTCATATTTCCACTATACAGATGTACTGGTAACCACGTAAAACAATTAAAACAGTACAGCAGTGATAACACTGGGTGAACCAAAACTTTTTTGTTGCTAAAAATGAAGTATATATATTTGGGGAAATTGGCTTAAAGGACAGGGAGTGTTAAAAAAAAAATGTATGTGTAGGAAAAAATCAACAATAACAAATGTAATTTGGAGCTATTGTATGTCCAGTATTCTAGTAAACTGTAAATCTAAATGACCCTTGTAGGAAGTAGTGATATAACTCCACTTCTTTCAATTTGAAAGGCTCAGAGCCAGTTAAGCAATTGGACAATTAAAACTACCAGGCAAGCATATCACAGACAGGAAACAAGCTGATTAATAACATAGAGCACTGTCTAGGTTAATCATTCAGATCAATTTAATAATTTTCTACCAATAAAAGTGGTTCACAGATATGTTTTGTGTCGTAATACTGGATTGTGAACTGATATATTACAGTATTCATTGTTCAGGAGATGGCAGATTATGGTCTATGTCCAAGCAGTACTTGCAGGTATTACTGATTTGGAATTGCCCTGTGTCATCCATCAATCTAGCCGAGGGCGACATAGTGAATTTGCCAGAAGCTTCTGGTTCTGTATGAGATTTGTGGTGGCAGCTCTACCCCCAGCCTGGTCCTCTGGGGATGGGTGATTATTTTGTTTCATTTACAAGGAATAGACAAGAACATAGCATCATCGTGAACATAGCATCATCATTAACTGTTTTTTTCTTACAGCCAAACTCAGTGATAATAAAACAGATTGTTTCAGGTCTTCTATTCTGCAGAATGTTGATCCTGTAATTGGAGGTATACAAAAACAAACATGATTGGAAAATACCTCTTTTGTGACTTATTTAATAGGAGTTGGACTGAAAAACATGCTTAAACATGTAACAGCAACCTGTAAATGGCAGTAAAATCAGTATGTTTTGGTAAATGGGTCTGAATGTCTTCCAATGTACACTATTATTGTTGAACTGAGATAACTCAGTGCTGCTTAGGTTGTTGCTACAGTGAATTATAAAGTTGCTTATAAATGTGTTGGCTTGACAGACATTTCCCAACAGTCCTGTGCAATCACGCTGTATATGGGTGTGCAGAAAGTTTGTGATCTGTATATCAACAGGAGTTTGCCAAATTATGTTACAACCAATTAAAAAACGATTATTATTATTATTATTATTTTTATTATTATTTAGGCATGTATCATATAAAATAGTGGACAAAGAGGGAGGATATACTTTGAATTTTTAGTAGTGTCCTGATATATTATTGCTATCAAACCATGAGCCAATTGAGAAAAGAAACTGGCCATTTTTTGTTTATATGTTAGTAGAACATAAAATATGTAGTTTTATCACAAGTTAGTAACATGGTGTGGCAAAGTGGTAATTAGTGTGCAGCTGTAGAGCAGGGTCAGTGCAGGTGCAGTAATCCAATGATACAGACAGACAACAAAGTAGGGGTGAAATTATTTATTTTTATTTATAATCCAATGGTCTGATGACCAAGCAGTAAAAAATATAGAGCTGGCAATACACAGCAATGTGTATTGCTCAGTAATAGTAAAGGGTTGCAGTCCCGCAAATAATAAGCACAGTACTAAACACAACTAGACACACACACGGTCACAAGTCCAAAGTGAGTGCTGCAGTGCTTGTGGTGAAGTACAATTTATTACGTGAAACAATGGTGCAGTGATGTCCGGATTTTTTGTACTGGCCTTAAGTGACAGCTCCGGAATGTGTTAGCCGTCTAGTCTTAAACACACAAACAAACAGGTTTTAGACACATTGAACAAACAAACAAAACACTCACAGTTTTTTCTTATACTGGTCCTTCTGGGTTTAGCGTAATCATACAAAGGAACAGATCACATCACTACGTCCCCTTATATATCATCAACCATGATCCCTTGATTAACAAGTGCAAATGCTCCTCCGATCCGCAGATGCCACACCGTTTCCCTTCCGGATCAATGATTTAGTGTACTGTAGCTCTGCCATCTTTCTAGATGGTCGATTTCCACCGAACCCTGGGAATTAATTGTCAGGCCACCCAGCGCCCTCACAAGTCGGGAGGGAGATCTAACACCAATAACCATTCTTTCTCTGTCACACATGGAAACATAGCTTATTATATATCTGTCAAATATACAATGAACTAGGACACAGACATTTACTTTGGCTATGATCAAAATAAGTGGTTCTGTAGATTTTCATGTATTCCTAATACAAGGAGGTGATAGTGTGAATTGGTAATTAACCATTTAACATTAATTGGTATGTATATATATATATATATATATATTATAATATATATATATATATATATATATATATATATATATATATATATATATATAATAATCTTGCATCAGGATAAATATAAAGGGTAGAATTGGAAATATAGTTTGAAATGAGTCTACATTTTTGAAAAAGAATGCTGGTTCATGATCCTCATAAAACTGTTGGTGAAATAATGAGAACTTGTGTAACTATTAGTTAAAGCTATGCAATATGTTGCTAATTATTCGAATAGAATGCTGTTTCAGGGGTGTGTAATTCGTATCGCCCAACACCTGGGACAACAAGATTTGTGTGAGTTACACATTTTGCCATTATACTTTGCCCGTCGGACAAGTAGTTTTTATTTATATATTTTTCATATGTTCGTTCTGTTGCTAGACAGACACTCCGAGTATATTTCTAGAGAGCCACGCAAGTTTATGAAAGTGAATTCCGGAAGTCTAGCATCATTTTTTCTGGCCCAATATATTTATATATTTTTTCATGACGGTTTTTATTTTCAGTGTTTTTCTAACATAACCAAAGAGAGCCCATGTCTCAAAAGAAAGTGGCTAAATGAAGCCTTTCAATATATGTTACTTCAGCCATTAAACATGCACACATTTGTGTGCTTGTCAGAAAATGAAAATACTGTATTCAAGATTTGAAAATGTATGTGTACAAATTATACAAATTTTTTCACAAGCAAACCCGCAACCAAGCTGTTACCATATGGTCACAGCAACGCTAAAACTGAATTATAATAATCCTAATTACGGATGGGTCAGTGTAGTCAAATACACGATTACACAAACAAATATAGCACATTACATATTCGAGTACACACAAAAAAAAAAAAAACCCTATGCATTAGCTACTAGAAGAAGCAAACACGTCTTTATTTTATTTTTTTAATGCTGACGCTTAACATGTTATGTGAGTCTTAAACCAGTTGTTGCTTGCATATTAAAGGACCCTGATTAATTATGCAATGCTTGTAATAGCAACAGTAATCGTGTTCTGTTTGAAAATGTTGCCAATTTTATTGCCTTGTTTTTAGCTAATGTTAAGATCCCCGTACACAGCAGCTTCTGCAGCTTTTGCTAGCCTGTCGTGAAACAGGTTCTGGGAGCATGGCACAGGCAAACTTTGAATGTGTGAACTGAAATAATGTAGCAAGTGCTAAAAGAAGTAACCCTAACTTGGGTAATATCAAAATTAGAAAGGTGATTTAACGGTATGGTGAATATAAAGACATACTAAATGTTAAGCAGAACACTATAGTGACTATAAGAAAAGGCAAGATACTTGGAGTTGAAAAGGAGTTTTTTTAACTCTGAACTGCAATTCAATGTAAAACATCTACTGTTGACTTTCTGTGAATGGATTTCTATTGTTTTGGCCAGGTTACAATATTTACACTATTATGATTATTTTATAAATATTATTTGTTATTTAAACAGAATTAAACAGATGAGGAATATTTATGTTGCTATACGATAGGTGTTATTTTATTCTCAATACACTACAGCAAAAATTATTGTTTGGTGGTTTGCGCAATATTATGTTACTGTTGCTTTAATTGGAAGAGATACGCGCTGTGACATTGCTGCTTATTGAGCACTGTAGTTTAATTTAGTAAACAAAAGGACTAACTTGTGCCTAAGGAAATAGGGTATTGAATATATCGTCTTGGACATTATTTGTTCACTTTGTGAACCTGGCCAAACTTTACTTGCTTACACTGTTATGCTGTCTGCTTGTACACACGCATTTGCCTTTTATACTTGGTAGCGTAAGGGACCAGAGTTTGGGTAATCGAATATACAAAAATGTTGCACCCTGTGTATTCAAATAGGAAACGATTAGAAATGACCATCCCTAATCCTAACAATAAACACTATTAAAACAATATTCATAATACAAAATAATAACAATCCTTCTTAGAGCGTTGTCGCTTGTGTAGCCTCACCCAAGTGAGTGCCAATCTTGTTGAGCGATATCAAGCGAGTCCTGGAAAGATTGTGAATGGCATTTTTCACCTGAACACATCGGATCCCAAATCAAAAAGTTAGACAATTTGATTGCGTATCTGGGTGTCCATTGGGACATCTTACTCTGAGGCTGGATATGATGTAAACAAAATGTTGAATTCACAACTAATAAAGCTGCTGTTTTATCTGCAAGTCTAGGAAACTGATGCCAAACAAGGCAGACCGTTACTTTGTTTTTTTACTGTCATAATGAAGCCAGATGAAGCCTTCACTCTAAATGTTAGTCTTCATTTTTTTCCCATAATTGCTTTCTTTATGATTTATTGCTTTCAGTGCTGCTTAGTTGTAGAAAACTCGATTTGTAAAAGATTTGCCATGTCATGGGAATGACTACCATCAACACAGCACTTCGGTACGCAGTCTCAGAGTCTGACTGTACAACAAATATGACATGCGGTGGGAAAGTTAGAATTAGTTTGTAGTTATGTTTTTAAAAAATGGTTTGTAAATACATTTTCAGCTTTTTGGCACACTAGCCCATTTTCCTGGATTCTTGAAACAGAAGCCATGTGCACTATATATATATATATATATATATATATTATACTAGTTAAATGTAACCGGCCCAGTCTTGTGCTTTTGGGCAGGCGAAGTGGAGCCTTGCAGAGCCTGTTCCGCTAAAGCAAACCTGAAAACTAACTTCACACTTGCAATTATGATTTTTTTTTTTTTCAATTTTGTAGGCCCAGCGGCTGCCTTTTATATGTAATGTTCGTAATGGTGATTCTAAAAAGCTGTCACCAAAATGGCATTGAGATACTGTGATTATAATTGCAAGCAACAACAAACCAAAGTGAGTATCTCAGTCCTGTGCAGTGCTGCTGAGCACCACGTTGCTGACAGGACTGCGGGTAGTATCTGTGAAAACAGAAAAAACATAACGAGAAAAACTTGCTCAACAAAAAGCAGTAATTAAATTATATAAAATGCCTCGAGTAGTGCTAAAAATAAAAAATGAGAAATAAAATAAGCTCCAGTCGGAGCTATACAGCCTGGGGGCAGAGCACAGTCAGACGACTTATGTTGCTGGATCCCTGGGAAGGAGTGACTCGAGCTGCTGGCTTCAAGCGGTGCACAAGGCCGCAGTGGGACGTAACTAGCAACAGGTTGTAGTGCAAAATTATTACAGGGATTAGTTTAACTATCACATGTAATTTGCATAAAACACAAAAAATGCAAAATATATACAGATAGAAGCAACAAAGAACTTATCTGAACAGGGCTCTCCGATCAGGTCAGTCTTGAAAGGAAAAATGGCGCAGTGATACCTCGGGGGCATCAGAGCCAGGTGAGCAGCTTTGGTATACAATTTTCAGGATTCGGGTAATGGTTACATTTCGTACTTGAAAGGGAACCTGGAGCAGTTTGTGTTCCACGTAAATTTGACTTCACAATAATAGCTAACACTTTTAGTTATGTTGTTGCATTTCTGTTGATAGGGTTTCTCTTTGTGGGTGTCATAATTTATATAAAAAAGCTACTCTGGCAATAATTTCTTCAGTCTTGGGGACTTTTTCTGTGCCTTTAGCAGAGAAAATTTCCTCTTTCAGCAGTTTTCAACATCTCTTCATAAAGTATAAAAAGCTGCTTAGAAAATGTTTATTTTGGCAACCATGGATACCACTGTCTTCATTTTTGTGTAGTCTAATCATTAATGCACTATTTCTTTATTTAGCACATTTAGAGCACTTACTGGTAATACTATAAATATATTACAATGTTTAAAGTGAAATACCATTTTCCAAGACATTCTTCAAAGGCATAATGTAATCAATGTAGCTAAGACTATCATTTCCAGATATTGAAGTCTTGCAAGTAAGTAAATACAGCAGGAATACAAACTGAAGTATGAAGATATCGTATCACAGCCTGCTGAGCAGTGTTTATACAGTGTGTACCTAGTAAAAACAATAACCTTTTAACTGTTACAGCTCTCAGAAACTTCACTGTTGTATTTTTTTTTTTTAAGTGTCACAACATCTTAGTGTGTCAATTTCAAAGCAGGCAGAGGGGGGTGAAGCAGTATTAAGGTGTTTTTTTGCTACAGGTTATGTTATCTGCAAATAATAAAACTACGTAACACAATTTTTGTTCCTGGGTAGTAAGTGTTATTTCCTAATTGCTTATGCTTCAAAAGTATAGAAAATGGCTATTATTCCCCACAAACTTTGCTTTTGTGACCAGGACAGTGATGAATGTACCTGTTTCCAATGAGAAAACGGTCTTCTCGTTCACATAAAGTCAGAAAAAAACAACATATGAATCAAAATTAACATGTATTTATACTAAAGTAATACAAAAATGACTACAAAAGATTTAGAAGTGAGTAGTTTTTCGGGATTCACGATTATACTGTAAATCACTTTCACGAATCAGCCCCCAAATGTAGTCTCCCATCATGTTCTCGTTATACTGTCCTTGGTAGCGGCGTTCAAAGTCCAGTATATCCTGGTGGAAGTGCTCGCCTTGCTCCTCCGAGTACGCTCCCATGTTCTCCTTGAATTTATCAAGATGAGGGACATCCTACAGCCCATTGTGCCGTAGTTCTTCACCAGAGTCTCAACCAGCTCCACATAGTTTTCGGCCTTTTGATTGCCTAGGAAGCTCCGAACCACTGCGACAAAGCTGTTCCAAGCCGCTTTCTCCTTATGTGAGCTTCTTGGGGAATTCATTTCACTCCAGGATCTTCTTTATCTGTGGTCCCACAAAGACACCGGCTTTGACCTTTGCCTCAGACTGCTTAGGGAAGAAGTCTTGAAGGTACTTGAAGGCTGCCGACTCCTTATCTAGAGCTCTGACAAGTTGTTTCATAAGGCCCAATTTGACGTGCAGTAGTGGCATCGGCACCTTCCGGGGGTCCACCAGTGGCTCCCACTTGACGTTGTTCCTCCCCACAGAGAACTCGGTCCGCTGTGGCCAGTCCCGCCTGTGGTAGTGCGCCTTGGTGTCCCTGCTGTCCCAAAGGCAAAGATAGCAGGGAAACTTAGTAAAACCGCCTTGGAGACCCATCAGGAATGCCACCATTGCAGCCTCTTGATGCCATCTCAGAAAGATGCAGATATGTATCCACTTAGGCAGCTGGAACTAAACTGAACTGGTGGGCTTAAGGCCCCTGTATTTATACTACTATTTATATTACTGGAAAGTTCTAGAAAGTTCTAGAAGTTACTCCAAGTTTACTCAGCACTGAATCTATCTGGAATGTTCTGGAAAATAGGTAAATTTCAAAATATCACTGTCCTGGTCACAAAAGCAAAGTTTGTGGGGAATAATAGCCATTTTCTATACTTTTGAGGCATAAGCAATTAGGAAATAACACTTACTACCCAGGAACCAAAAAAAAAAAAAAAATAAATTGTTTCACAGTGTAATTAACAAGCTAATAATTTTCTAAATATCAACATCATTTTTTGTAATACTAGTTAAAGTATGTTCATCACACTGGGCATTTACAGTATATTAGAAAAGGAACAGGTAATTCATCACATAACTCAAAGGCATGAATGAAATGATTACAGTTATGGCATGCATTTTAGTTGTCCATTAACAGATGATGCTTTGCTTGGAATGACGTAAGATCCACACGCAGTTCAATTATTTATTCATTTCAGACTGTCTGCCTTCTTGGCTTTTAAGTAATCAAAGCCTATGCAGTGCCACTGATAAAGGGCTTACCACACAGTATGTAGACTAAGCAGTTTCAGATATCAGTAGTTGTTTATGGTGACCCAAAGGGTGTTTAATGTTGCTCTCTTACGTTATCATTATCTAATCATTTCCCTCTATTGCTTGGGCTCAGCCAAGTTACAATGATGGTGTTCTAATGCCTGCACCTTCCAGATTTTGGAATAGCCTATTAAAGGGGCTTAACCCCCCCCCCCCCCCCCACTGCCACAGAATAGACAGACTTGAAATGTCAGTGTTTCTAGTTTTGAACATTACCAAGGCTTGATGACATCATTGATGCTGCTATTATTTATTTATTTATTTATTTATTAGATATCTAGATACCTAGTCAGCAACTAGATGCAAAATTAATTGGCTTTTGAATTGCTAAATACAACCATTGTGATGTTTTAGTTTGTGCTGTTTAAATTTTTTAAAACTGCCCACAATGTTTAATTTGATTTTACATTCTTCAGTAGTTTACCATTGCGTGCACTTCATCAGACCATGGCATCTGTCCTTAAAGAAAGTTTCAGCTGCAGTCACACAAGCCTTCACACAAACATTGTTGTTGCTCTGTTACACTATGAACTAAACAGACATACTCTAGCAGCAGAAGTATGGATGTCAAATCTGAGCTCCACTGTAGCTAGTTAAACTGAAAAATGTCCACATTTTCCGAATAGTGAATTTATAATACTGTATATGGGCCACTACATGTTTTTTGTTCTTCAGATTTTTTCTTTTCTTTGTTTTTGACCGATTTACACAAATTATTTTTGGAAACTGGGTTTCTGCAGTGTTGGAAACTTCAATAGCTTCCATAACAATAATATTAAACTTTTAATTTATCCCACCCTGCTTTAAATAATTTACAGTCTTGCATTTCAATTAACCCTAGCTTCTGGCAACACACTATTTATTCCAGCCACACTACACCAACTAAAGAGGCATGCTACACTATGTTATGTATTATTTGGAAATCTAGGGTTCAAACACATTTTTCTGTTGTTGTTTCGTTTCAGGATCCTGGAGTCTGCAGTTTGAGAAAGGCAGCAGTGTGCTCGTGCTCAGGAGTTTACTCTGGGGGGGTCTCACATTTTTTCACATCCCAATGACCCCCCAGCATGGCTACATTTACATGGGAACAGGGCTGAAGAACATAGACCTTCCTTTCATGTTGTAGCCGCACAATGCAGTATGGTTATTGATATCAGCACTGTTTACCCATTTATTTATATACTATCAAATAAAAAAAAATGGCACATTGACTCTGTATGAATAAACATATCTAATAATGTAATAATTATGTTCCTATTTTTGTAAACTTGCTTAGTTTTATGTTGTAGTAAAAATTTTCTTTTTGTTGTACTTTTCTTTTGTTACAAACCTACGAGTGTGGTAATATTCAAGTTTTAAGTATTTTTGTACCTAAGTTAATACATTTGAAAATATCACACATATAGTACTTAAATTAGCCTTTTGTTAGGTCACTTCTGAACTCCTTTAAGCCCTTAACTGCTATAAGACTAAGACTTACCTGGCATGTCCTCAAAAACGTGTTTTTTCTTTTTTCTTTTATTTTTTTTAAATGAACACTGGATTTCTGCTGTTTCACTTGGGATTGATTGCTGATTGAGAAGCTCTTACAGATAATAAGGGGTGGTGGATCCAATTTCATTAAATTACACAGCTAAAATACCTTAGATGTGACAGTTTTTCAGCCTAATTTATAACTTGCTTCAACGCTGGTGCTGGTTATTGCTGTGATAAATCCAGAGTGAGTTAAAAACAATCTGCATTTAGCTTTTGTTGTTCTATAAAGACTGATAATAAAAAAAGTTTTCCTTTGATTAGGATCTGTGGTACCGTCTCGCGTTTCATGAAATTATCTTTGAAGTGACGCATCTGATTACTTTGATTTGACGGTACAGGAAGATACAGTACTTCCAACTTACTTCTGAGGCTGTCATGTATGGAAGGCCATCTGCGTCAAAAACGTGTGCTGTTAGTACACGTTTCAAATAAATTACTATGTGTAGTAGTAATGCGATACACTATGCGTTCTATTTTGTTAACTACACATACTATTTTTACGGCATGAAATTTGGGCCAATCAGTTCTTTAGAAATTAAATAATAGCTAATGAATTGATAGAAAATTGTACAAAAATATACAATGAAAAGTCGCCTCACATTTTCCATGGTCTGATCAGGGAATCTGAGCTTTTGAATATTTTTTAAAAGCCGTCTCAAAACATACTTTGTTAAACTTGCCTTTCCAATTGTTTAACTTCTGTTTGTACAGTGTTTATTATATGCCTATACTTTATTATTATTATTATTATTATTATTATTATTATTATTATTATTATTATTATTTCTATTTATGTCACTGTAAAGCTTCCAGTAGTTACTGTGTCTTTTTAAACATTGAGTTCTGAATAATAATACAATGCGCGTCATACTGGATGTGGTCTTTTTAGTGGATTTTATTGTTTTTATTGTTATTAATGGTGGTAGATTTCAGACAATTCAGTTTTTCAATGCAGATTTGTTCTTCTGCTTGTTCATTTTCTAACGTTTTGCATATCCTTGTTTACTTTCGCTTTATACTTTGGGGGTGTACAATACAGTGGCATTGTGTTATAAAATAAAACTGTTATTTAATACCCACTGACACAACCTTTTAATGATGTTGCTGGAACGTTGCAATTTAGCTATTTAAGGTTGTATCATCCATGATCGCATCTGAAGTATTTGAAGATGCTAGTAATGTTACATAATAAACGCTGGGTCTCAATAGTCGCAGGGCGTCTTGCAAAATATTGTAAAGAAACGCCACTGGCGCTATACAAAATACAATAATAATAATAATAATAGATTGTGATAACACACACATACACATTGCAATATTCCTCATTTTAAATTGATGTCTTCTTATCAATGATACACTAAATGTTAATGGCTACAGTGCCAATTACATTGTAAAGAAGCGAATACATTGTCATGACAAGCCACTAACGTAAGAAATACGTAGCTCGTGCCATTTTTTAAAAATTTTTAAAATAAATTTAGTCGTCTCCAATTTTTTTTACCCCAGTTTTCTCCCAAATTTAGTGTGCCCAATTGTTATCTGTATCCTCGGCTCACCCCTTGCAACCCCTCAATGTAGTCAGCTCCCAAATGTAGTCTCCCATCATGTTCTCGTTATACTGTCCTTGGTCGCTCCCATGTTCTTCTTGAATTTATCAAGATGAGCATCAAGGATATGGACTTTGAGGGACATCCTACAGCCCATTGTGCCGTAGTTCTTCACCAGAGTCTCAACCAGCTCCACATAGTTTTTGGCCTTATGATTGCCTAGGAAGCCCCGAACCACTGCGACAAAGCTGTTCCAAGCCACTTTCTCCTTACTGGTGAGCTTCTTGGGGAATTCATTGCACTCCAGGATCTTCTTTATCTGTGGTCTGACAAAGACACCGGCTTTGACCTTTGTAAAAGGTCAAAATGTAAAATGACTGTCCACTAACGTAAGGAATACGTAGCTTGTGCCATTTTTTAAAAAAATTTAAAATAAATTTAGTCGTCTCCAATTTTTTGTACCACAGTTTTCTCCCAAATTTTGTGTGCCCAATTATTATCTGTATCCTCGGCTCACCCCCACCGATTCGGGGAATGGAGGCTGGAGCAGGTGTCCTCTGAAACATGCTCCTGCCAGTCTGTCACTTTTCGCACTGTGGATCCACATTGAGGCCACCAGACCTATAGTGCCGGAGGACAACACAGATCTTGCAGCTCCACAGGTGCCCTATCAGCCACAGGGGTCGCTGATGCGGTGAGCCGTGGATTCCCCTGCCAACCTAAGCCCTCCCTGCCCGGGCAGCACTCGGCCAATTATGCGCCACCACCTAGGAACAGTTGGCTGTAACATAGCCTGGACTCGAACCTGCGATACCCAGACTATAGGGCACATCCTGCACTCCACGTAGAACACTTTTACTGGATGCGCCACTCACTCGTAACATTTTTTTTAGACCACGTACCGATTAAAATTGGTACAAATAGTCATTTCTGTGCTCTGATTGGTCCAAATGAGTACGTGTACTACACAACACATTTTTGACCCAGGTGGCCTTCCATAGCAATGCCACCCGGGTCAAAATGTGTTATTTAGTACACGTTTCAAATATTTAGTACATGTATTAATTTGAACCAATCGGAATACATGAAATATTACGTATTCTAAATAAAGTTAAACAAACTACACATTTTCTGTGTAGGGGCTGGCCATTTTACAGTGGTACATAAGTTGGGGCTGTCCGTTTTACAGTAGTACCTACCTAGGGGCTGGTCATTTTACAGTAGTACCTACGTTGGGGCTGGTCATTTTACCTTCATGCTGCGTAATTACAAGAGTAGGCAATCACCTTTAGGTTAACATCTTTTTAATTTTAAGCATGAAATACGCTTTAAAAAAAAAAAAACAATAAGGAAAATTGCAAATCATGGCGGCAAGATATTTTCTTCCGCAGTACAAATAAAGATTTGCCGAGTGCTGCCGACTTCTTCAGACGTCAATGTTGACCATGACACAGTTCAGTTTGTATTAACAATGTACACAATCTGTTTTTTTATATTATTTTTCCCTTGGATTTTTCTTCTGATCCATAAAAAAATTGTTATATAAAAAAATATATTATACTGCAATTTAAACTATCTGATCTACATTTATTTCTGACACTTATCCCCATAAAACTTATGAAATATATATATATCTATATTATCTAAATATTATATATATATATATATAATATATTATATATATATATATTTGGCTCGGATACTCCGAGTAAACAAAGCCTTGCGGGAAAATTTTGCCTGGGTCTGTGACCCAGACACAGATGGAAGTTTTTGAAACCGCTTGCATTCTAAGATTTTTAATAATACAAAATAAACAAAACAAAACAATAAAAAAATAGCTCTATACGAGCAATAACTACCACAGGCAGGAACCTAAAGTACAAAACAGGACAGCTAAGCTGTTTACCTGGTAAACAAAAATCAAACAAAACACACAGTTTCACACTTCCAAAGGTTTTTGCACTACGTTTCTTTTTTTCTACGCTTGAGCACATTATCAGCAGGCTTCTATACACACTAGCAGCTTTGAGCAGGGGATGATAGAGGCTTGTTTGAAGGCAGAGGGAAAGAGGCCAGAGAGGAGAGAAGTGTTGAGAAGGGAGAAGATGAAGGGGAATAGAGCAGGAGCAGCAGCTTGAAAGAGGTGAGTGTGGAGGGGGTCCAGGCGCACCTGGTGGGTTTGTGGCTCTGGAGGAGGGAGGAGAGGTCAGAGTCTGGGAGGGGAGAGAAGGAGAAGAAGGAGGGTGAGTTAGTTGGGGAGATAGAGAGTGTTGTGGTTGGAAAGGGAGAGAGAAGTGTTAAGAGTTTGCAGATATTAGAAATTTTAGAGAAGAAAGAGGCAAAGTCATCAGAAAAGAGAGGAAGCATCTAGCACAGGAGAGAGTAGAAGATAAGGAGGAAAGGAGGGAGCGGCAGAGGTCTAGGGCAGCAGGGAGTTTGGTTCTCTTCCATTTCCTTTCAGCAGGGCGCAAGGAGAGCTAGGATTGGGGAGGGATGGGCAGGGAGAGAGGTGAGGGGACAGAGGCAGTCAAGGGAGGAGTTGAGGAAGGAGAAGTGGGTGGAGTTAGCAGAGTCTACAGTTGGGAGAAAGAGTCGATAGGGTGGAGGTGAGAGAGGGTGGTGGAGGCAAGGGCAGGGTGAGAGAGCAGAGGTTATGGCGAGAGGTGACAATCGGAGTAGGTGGAGTAGAGAGAGAGTGGAGAGACAGAGAAAAAAAATGAAATAGTGATCAGAGAGGTCCAGTGGGGTGACAGAGAGAGTGGAGGGGCAGCAGGCCCTAGAGAAGGTGAGGTCCAGTTGACGGCCAGCTTTGTGGGTAGGAGGGGATTTGAAGGAGTGAAGGAGAGGGAGGAATCTGGCAGAGTGGGTAGGGTTGGAGAGATGGATATTGAAATCACCAGCAGGAAAGTTGGGGTAGACAGAGAGGGAAGGGCGGAGAGGAGATAGTCGCGTTCACCGAGAAAGTGAGTGAGAGGTCCAGGGGGACAGTACAGTACAATTAGCAGTTGACAGGGAAAGGTTAGTTGGACAGCATGAAATTCAGAGGTATTAATAGAGAGTGAGGAGAGGTCATAGGGGATAGAAAAGAGTAAGGAGGGAGAGAGAAGACCAGTTCCAACTCCCCATCCAGTGAGACATGGAGTATGGGACAGAACGTAAAGAGAGGACAGGGCAGCAGGAGTCACAGTGTTATCAGGAGAGATCCAGATTTCAGTGAGAGCAAGGAAAGTCGAGAGAGAGGTGGGAGGCAAAGGCAGAGACGAAATCAGCTTTGTTAGCAGTTGAAGAGTGACAGTTCCAGAGGGCACCAGAGAGAGTGCGGGAGGGGAGAGAGTGGGAGGGGGGAGAGGGGTTAGGGGAGCAGCGGTGGAGAAAGGACAGAGGACAGGAGTGAGGGGACAGAATAACTGGGCTGTGAGAGACAGTCATAGCAGGAGAGCTGAGACAGTAGTAGTGGGAGCAGGAGAGGTGAGGGGAGAGTACAGATCTGTTTAGTAGTTGGCCTCTTCCAGAGTGCTGATAGGTTCGGATTTTCTCCAACAGCCTCTCCTCGCAGGACTCCCACAACTAGTCTCCCGGCTCTTTGGTAGAGAGGCTGTTTGGTTGGCTGCCGCTTTGTGCTGGCTCACAAATAGACAAGCTGTCTATTATAAAGACAATACATAAGCAATACAATAGTTTCAATACACTTCAATGGAATCACACAACTACAAAACTCTGTGTGCAAACCAATCAAATTGCAAATCAACCTCTATTCAATTTAACCACACTCACCTCGTACTAATCACAAACAGTAGATCACCTAACTAAAACAACACCACCTTTATAATGTTACTTAAATATAGCTAATGTAAAAAGTTGGAATGAGGCCTCTAGTAGCCATTGGGAGGGATTTGGAAAAGGTCCTCACTCTACCTGTCCTCGCTCTGACTGCCACAGCTCAGACTGCCCTTGGACGTCTGGTCCTTCGACTGCTGGCATTTAGAACGACTGGCATTCTAAGACGCTGATTGTCAATTTATACTATCCTGTAGGCCTCGAGCTGTTTACTTTACACGAAATTTGCAACAACCTCACAATTCAACACACCCCAACCACAATTTGGATCACTTAATTAAAAAAAAAAAAAATTTAAATTTAAGTGCAGACTGGTTACCTAAGCAAGCAATGATTATAACAAAGAAACTACAATCCACATAACTATTTTAGCGCTGATTCAAACACAAATGCAAATTCATGGTCCATATTGAGAGAAAAGGTAGTTCCTTGTACAAGTTTGAAAAAATTGTTCGAAACTACCATCTCTATACAGCTCCAAGAGTTCTGCTGTTTTCACCATGTTGCAGCTGCAAAACTAAGTCACTTAGAATTACCATCTGTACCAGTACCAAAAGTCTGAAACTTTCTTACATCAAATTTTAAAAAAGCCAGTAAATACCTCTTATATACAATGATATCACTATGTAACACAATTTTTGTTCCTGGGTAGTAAGTGTTATTTCCTAATTGCTTATGCCTCAAAAGTATAGAAAATGGCTATTATTCCCCACAAACTTTGCTTTTGTGACCAGGATAGTGATATTTTGAAATGTACCTATTTCCAATGAGAAAACGGTCTTTACGTTCACATAAAATCAGAAAAAAACAACATATGAATCGAAATTAACATGTATTTATACTAAAGTAATACAAAATTGACTACAAAAGATTTAGAAGTGAGTAGTTTTTCGGGATTCACGACTATACTGTAAATCAATTTCACGAATCAGCCCCAAAATGTAGTCTCCCATCATGTTCTCGTTATACTGTCCTTGGTAGCGGCCTTCAAAGTCCAGTATATCCTGGTGGAAGCGCTCACCTTGCTCCTCCGAGTATGCTCCCATGTTCTCCTTGAATTTATCAAGATGAGCATCAAGGATATGGACTTTGAGGGACATCCTACAGCCCATTGTGCCATAGTTCTTCACCAGAGTCTCAACCAGCTCCACATAGTTTTCGGCCTTGTGATTGCCCAGGAAGCCCCAAACCACTGTGACAAAGCTGTTCCAAGCCGTTTTCTCATTACTATTGAGCTTCTTGGGGAATTCATTGCACTCCAGGATCTTCTTTATCTGTGGTCCGACAAAGACACAGGCTTTGACCTTTGCCTCAGACAGCTTAGGGAAGAAGTCTTGAAGGTACTTGAAGGCTGCCGACTCCTTATCTAGAGCTCTGACAAATTGTTTCATAAGGCCCAATTTGATGTGCAGTGGTGGCATCGGCACCTTCCGGGGGTCCACCAGTGGCTCCCACTTGACGTTGTTCCTCCCCACAGAGAACTCGGTCCGCTGTGGCCAGTCCCGCCTGTGGTAGTGCGCCTTGGTGTCCCTGCTGTTCCAAAGGCAAAGATAGCAGGGAAACTTAGTAAAATCGCCTTTGGAGACCCATCAGGAATGCCACCATTGCAGCCTCTTGATGCCATCTCAGAAAAATGCAGATATGTAACCACTTAGGCAGCTGGAACTAAACTGAACTGGTGGGCTTAAGGCCCCTGTATTTATACTACTATTTATATTACTGGAAAGTTCTAGAAGTTACTCCAAGTTTACTCAGCACTGAATCTATCTGGAATGTTCGGGAAAATAGGTAAATTTCAAAATATCACTGTCCTGGTCACAAAAGCAAAGTTTGTGGGGAATAATAGCCATTGTCTATACTTTTGAGGCATAAGCAATTAGGAAATAACACTTACTACCCAGAAACCAAAATAAAAAAAAAATTGTTACATGGTGTATATAAGTCGTCAAACTAAGGTAACATTCTTCTTCTTCTTCTTCTTCTTCTTCTTCTTCTTCTTCTTCTTCTTCTTCTTCCATTTACTTTTAAGATTGTGTAGTGAATTTTCAAACAGAAAAGCTAAATAACTGGACATCTACCAATCATATTATTCCACATGTTGGTCAACGTCAAAATAAAGCAGGGAATGCAAGCAGTTTGATATCCACACCATTTATATTAAACAATGTAATTATGTTTTAAAACTGCACATATCTGCAAAAAAATAATAAAAAATAATAATAAAAAAATGACTGTTGTTTGAACTTGCAACATGACATCCTTGAAGAGCACCTGGCCTTAGCTCGCTACACCACTGGGATGTTGCTGAAAAACATTAATTTTTTGAGTTTACATCCATGCCTGACCAGCTTTTGCTGAAAACCTGAAGGTTCTGCTCGATTCTAGAAATGCTCTATATTGGACAAAGTCCATTGAGGCACTTGCTCCTGTAAAGAGCTGGTAAATACATTTAGATAAATACCACTATAACTTTATTGTGTATATTATACATTTGTAAATCAATAGTCATTATAACGAAAGATAACTTAACTTATTTTCTAAAAGGTTAAGTGTGGTCATGGCAAGAGCAACAGAGGACAATTCTGTAAGATTTCTCAGAGTTTCAAAATGTCTGGTTTCCTGTTTGGTAGAATGTAGTTCCTCTTTTAATTAAAAATAAATAAAGGAATAATTTATTTGGTAGAAATAAATACATGATTTAAACAAATGCACAGAGGAATAAATACATTTAGAAACAAATATTTTAAATAAATCAATACATGTTTAGATTATAAATGTATAAATAAATAAATAGCAAGCCAGAAAAATACCTCATATTAATTGATTTGGCTGATGCGTTTATCCACAGCAATTGACATTTATATACTACGGAAGCGTATTGCTGCCACGTAGAGCAAAATAAAATTCAGCACATATATCATTATAACGATATAACTATTTCGTTAAAACGATATAATTATTTCGTTAAAACTATATAACTATTTCGTTATAACGAAATAACTATATCGTTTTAACGAAATAATTATATCGTTATAACGAAATAGTTGTCTCGTAAAAACGGAAATAGTTATCTCATAAAAACGGAAACAGAAATCAGTGTCAGTCTTGAGAACGTCCCCAACAGCAGACATCTATACTGTACAGCCCCCCAATCTGTGCAAGTAAGTCACACAGTCTGTTTTTAAGTAGACCTATTTATTTCTATAGTACTTTATTAACACGATGATGTAGTTAATATATACGGAAACTTCCGCAAATGTGGAATGTGTGTGAATTAATTAAAAACAATGTTTAGAGCTATAGGCCCAGCCTGTTCAGTCCATTGAGGCACTTGCTCCTGTAAAGAGCTGGTAAATACATTTGATAAATACCACTATAACTTTATTGTGTAATTATACATTTGTACTCAATAGTCATTATAACGGAAGATAACTTATTTTCGAAAAGGTTAAGTGTCGCGTCATGGCAAGAGCAACAGGGGACAATGCTGTAAGATTTCTCAGAGATCGCGGTATGCCTGACGATCAGCTTGCAAAAGTGGAGCAGGACAGGGTGACGTGTTTCTAAATTACATACAGCTCTTACATTTATTGCATCTCATTCTCTTTCACATTGCACCCAAATGAGATAATATATATAATATTTTTTTTATAAAAATTAGAAAAGTGTGATCAGACTATGAATCGAAAATAAACTTTCTTGGTTCATCTATCTATCTATCTATCTATCTATCTATCTATCTACGTGTGTATATGCATGTTTTTTTTTATTTTTATACATGAATGTGTCTGCAATGTTTACGTTTTGTGGTTAAATAATGCATTGTCATTCATTTTTAAGTTTTTTTTTTTTTAGCCCGATATACGTTTTAAAATATGTTTATACAGTAGGCCTACATACAAAGATTAAACGATCGCTGTCTTGCACAGTCTTAACTTGCAAACTACTCGCCTGGGTTCAAGGAAACTTTTGCATGAACATTTTTCTGGGTAGCTCCACGCGTCGGACAGTGCAATGTAGCACCTTTCATGTTTCGTTGCCTCTACTAGTACGTCAGATTCAATTAGTTTTGTCTCTTTTTTTAACAGGATTTATGTTTTTATTCTATGTATAGTGATAGACTCGAATGTGTTTGTGCACAATCCGTTGTATGGATGTTATCTTTTTTTTTTGGTGTCAAAAGTAAAAAACGTTTGTTGGGACTGTAGTTCATGTCCGTAATTTTTTTCCATATGTTTCCAACCCTGTAAGGGTCGATTTTGTGTAACTCAATCGTAAAGCTGATCCCACTCGGCATGTTTTTAAGAGGAAGGCAAATAGTGTTTTTCCAAAGTGGTGATTTACGACCCTGCTCCGAGGATCTGCTTGGCTGTTTTGCACACTATTGAAAGTATTGCATGAATCAATTTTACGTGTAGCAGGTTTCATAACGTTTTTACAGGGGGTGTGATGTTTCTCTAAGCTCTTTGGTTTGACAAAATATTTTAATTGGGGTGTTTTGGGCCTGGATGAGTTCAGCCTTATTTTGTTGTTTTTATTATTGATACCAACTTGCACCAAGGTATTACATTGGGGAAACACAGTTGGATGTATTTAGCCCGATATACGTGATAAAATATGTAGCTGAAAGTAGGAGCAGCAGATATTTGTTAGTGTAGTATTGTCATATGTTTGATGTATATTGACGCATTTTACTGATACACTCGCATTGTTTTCAAGAGGTTGGAAAATATTTTTTCAAAGTCTGATTCAGGCGGCCGTATCTTTTTATAAATGTTTGTAAAGGGATTATTAGAAAGTGAGCAGGTTTTATGTAACCCTTTACAACCCTAAAACGGTTTTTACAAATTATTTTACGACCTAAGGTCTGTTTTGCTGTTTTGCACTATTGAAATCAAGAATCAATTATGTGTATTTCTTTCATGTTTACAGTGATACGTAAATGGTGACATTAATGGTGTATGGTTCCTTATAGTTTATTTATTTGTTTTGTGTTTTGTTAATGGTTAATAGTAAATGATTATGATTACATCTCTATCTGATTTTTTGTGCTATTTTAAAACATAAGTCAAAAGGTTTAAACGTATATTATATTAAATCAGCAGGATCACTGCCTCTTTAGGTCAGTAGTCTTTTTTTTTATATGCCAGGGGATATGTACCCTTATTTCAATTCTCATATTTGTTTAAAAGGGAATTTACAAACGTCAGCGTAATTATCCACATTCCTTTAATTGCATTTCAGAAATCTGCTTCAATTACAATTCAATATTATTGTCCGTGTGCCTGAAAAACACTGAAACAGTTTGAAAATTCCAAGAAGCATTTCATAATATGTTTTTTCCTTTTTAATTTGAACGCCAAAATAAAAAGTAAGTGGGTAGATGAAGTTGAACTATATCCTACATATTTCATAGGCCTAACATCCATAAAACCCTACTGAAAAAAAGTGTTGCAGATAAAATACTTTTTAGACGCATTCATTAATGCATATAAATGTTTTATATGCTCTTAGAATAATGGTTTTAGAAACAACACCTTTTCAAATAATGCTTCATACTTTTTTGTGATTTGTGGAGGTTCTACAGTATAGAATAACAAAACATTTACTAAACATTTACTAAAATGTTAAATATTAATATGCATCTATGCATCTGAATATTTTCTGCAACACGTTTCAATAGTGTACCAACCAACTATCAATTTATTTTAAATATATAGTATGTGATGGCCTATGCCTCTTGTTCTTTTAAAACATTTCCTTGCAAAGCATTGTAACAATGTCACATTTTATTTACTATGTTATATGTAGCTATGTAACAATATTTTTACCTTTACAGATTGACAGAGAAGTAATCTGCCTAATGGATGATGACAGTCTGGCCAAATATGTCCCGATCTTTGGTGACAGGATTGCAGTACGCAATTTTTGCAAAAGCAGAGAATCAGAATATAAGGAAAAAGCAGAAACAAAGAAACAGAACCTATTGCAGAAGCTTAGAGACAAAATGATGCTACATAACAATGGGAAAGAAGTTGTGAACACTGGAAGGGATGGAGGGGGCTATGAGAACAACAGTAAAAGAAGACGTTACTTAAAAGGCAACAGTCATGCAGTAAAAGAAAGTCCCAGGATTGAATTGGGATGGCTGCATGAAGGAAAGCAAGTCAGGAAGCGAAATGGTGGAGGAACACGTGAGTTAGAAGTTCCCAAAACAGCAGATAAACAGGCACTTATACAGTTGGCAAAGGATTTGTTCTTTCCCAATGGAAAATCCAAGAAAGGTTACTTGGAAGACGTCAAATATGACATCCTGGATTTCCAGGAAACAGTAATACCAGATAGTTCAAATGTGGGGGAATTGTACAATGCTCTAAAATTGGGTATTTTAAGATTTTACCTGGCAACCTATCCAGTTTCTGAGAGTACATTGGTTTCAGACAATCAACCACAAAAGGATATTTTGTCTCAGATTGATCTAACTACAGACATAAATTACTCTAGACAATCCCTAGCTCAAATCCATGGTGAGGCCAAAGATGAGGGAATTAATCTTTCCACATTAGCCATGGAACAAGAGGCAGTTTTAGAAACCATGAACGAACACAGTGAAGACAGGTCAGAAATAATAGTGGAACACATGGCACTGAATACAAATGCTGTAAGTGAAGAACCCATTGTGCATGAACCAACATTTCATGTTGTAGAAGGATTGTCTGCAATCAACATGGAGCCAGTTAACCAAAGTTTCTTGTATGAAATACAGTTTGGACCAGTGTCTGAGGACATAGCAGCTTCTCAGTTGACTGACACTCTCCCATATGAGACACCACCACCTCTACAGAGTCAGTCAATTCACAACATGACCCATTGCACTCCAGAGAATTCACAATGTGTTGTGCACCTAGATTTATCTTCAGTAGAGGTGGACAGTGTTTCTTATAGTGTCCCACCATCTGCAAGAAGACTGACCCCTTCTCCTGAAGACCAGCCCATAACAACTATCAGACTACATAGATCTAATCTTCTTCATGAAATGAATGCACAGTTCAAGAATCCAGATATACTGTCAGCACAGCTAAAAATGTTCTTCATAGATGAAGCAGGAGCTGATGTTTTAGTACTGTCTAGAGATGCTTATTCTGCCTTTTGGACAGAATTCTTTGCTTCTGTTGCTGAAGGGGAAAATGTTAGAGTTCCTGCCATATGTCCTAGGTGGCAAGAAGAAGAATGGAGAGCTGTTGGCAGAATTTTAGCCAAGGGATATTCAGACCACAGTTACTTCCCACTACAGCTTGCCCCAGCTTTCACAATAGCACTAATTCATGGAGAACACTCTGTTAATCCAGCTATTTTGCATGGGTCATTTCTTTCCTATATAAGCCAAACTGAAAGAGATTTGGTTGATGCAGCAATTGAAGGCATTCTTACAGAAGATGACACAGATGACTTGTTGAATTTTCTGGACAGGATGGGGTGTACCACTATTCCAACAAAGGAAAACTTGAAACAAGTCTTCCTACAGATTGCCCACAAAGAACTTATCCAGAAACCAAAATACGCCCTTGATAAAACGTCGGAAGTCTCCAGAGTTATTCTGAAAGGGTTTTTCACAAACAGTCAAGAAGTGGAGAAAATGTACACAGAGAAGATGCCAACTGTAAAAAAAAGTGCTGAAACTGTTGCAAGCAACTCCATTAAGCAAAGCTGAAAGCCAGAGCTTCAAATATTTACAGCAGTACCTCAGAGATCTAGATGATGTGTCTTTAAGGACGATGCTCCGTTTTATGACTGGCTCAGATGTCATGGCAGTGGAGAAAATCCAAATTATGTTCACCAGTTTGGATGGGCTAGCAAGACGTCCAGTTTCACATACATGTGGGCTTGTGTTTGAACTTCCTTCAACATACCAGAGCTATCCAGAATGGAGGGGGGAAATGGAGAATATTTTGTCAAGCAAGGAATGTTTCAAGATGGACATTGTTTAATGTCAAGTGCAATTTAATTTTGAAGAATCACAGTAACTACAATTTAGAACTAGTAGTCAGTCAAATAAATGGCATTTAAGTCCATAAATTAGTAATGCAAATTTCTTGTTCAGAGTTATGTAACATAAACAGTTTGGATTTCCTAACGCAACAAATGGTGTGAGTTGCAGTTTCGAGTCTGTTTTCTACAATTTCAGCTTTCCTTTTCAGGAAGCATTTCAGAAATGTTAAAATGTAGATACATGGTATGTGATTTACAGATCATTTTATTTTTATACTAGTTTTTGTTGTCTCTACATCCTTTTATAAACATGTCTCCAGTTAACACACACAAAAAAAAAACTTTTTTTGCAGCCCATACTTTACTTATTTGACACCAACTGGGAACTTTTTTAAAAATCTTACAACACTTAACTAGTACTGCACACATTAGACACTGATGCTTTGGGGACATGGTGTTCCAAGTTCATCTGGTCAGGGCCACCATCCTGCCACGTTATAGTGTCAGAAGCGGGATGGTGGTAATAAGACTCAGGGAGACAGAATTGCAGATTAAGCGCTTCAGTGCATGTTTATTTACACAACACAGCACACAGTATCACCCTCACCCTCACCCCACCCCACACTCTCCACTCTTCTCCCTACTCCAACAACTCCCTCACACACACCGAGCCCCCCCCCCCCCCCCCCCTCTCTCTATCCGTGCATTACACAATCACAAACAAACCACGACAAGTGAACAATAAACAATTATCTAAACAACACACACACGGATTTGAATCGCACATGCAGTCACACAGGTTTTAATCAATCAAACAAACATTCTCACATGGACACAATCTCACAACAACACACTATATACACAGACAGGGCTCTGCCATGTCACACCATGAAAGATGGATTCAGTACTTTTGTTTTTCAATGTAGTGAAAAAAGCCTAGTCTTTGAAGGGCTTCTGTTAAATACCCAGAGAAATGTGTAACATTGACAAAAGTTGTTGTTCTTGATATTGTTCAAAATAAATAATGAAAAAAACAAAATTGAAAATGTATTTTATTTCATCTCACCTACATCAACCTTTAATGATTATTATTATGGGTTTAATGCATTGTTATAGAATTTCCGAGTAATTTTTATTTCTGATAAAAATATATATTTTAATCGTTCAGACACATTTATGAGGAACAGTGCACGTTTGTCTTTAACACACTAGTTAGTACATCTGATTGCTATCATGAAGTAATTACATTTTATTGCAATTGACCCCTGACAGCAGGGCTCGGAACCACGCCTTCTCGAACGCCTTACCAATCAGCGCGGCCACTTCACGCGCAGGCAAAGTGACCACACACACACACACAGAAAGCGCGCGCGAAAGAACAGTACCACACTCAACCATTCACGCACCCTCCGGGACTGGAATAGATATGTACTATATATTCATTAACTGAAAGATAGATGTATTTTTATTGGGCATATATATTTGCAATTACACAATAATTGAAAAGATTAAAGTGAATAAATGTAATTTACTTTCTCCAATTCAATCTAGCTTTCAATCAACTAACAGGAGCACCGCAGCACCCAGGTTGCTTTAAAATCGTTTAAAAAATTGTGAGACAAGAGTATACTCTACTCTGAGCACCATTTAAATGGGAAACTTACCTGTACTATTTGTAGGAAACAGAACTGTATCAAGTTCTTATCTAAAAAATTTCCTGCAAATTTGTCATTATCCTTGAGACCTTGGAACAAATTCATCCAAAACTGTGAATTTTGCTTGCGCAGGAAAGCCCACCAGCACTCAATCCTTTGGTTGTGGTTGTTTGAACCATACAGGAAACTTTGCTGTGCAAATTCGTCTTCATGGTCAGATCTCATAAATCTTTGCATGTTCTCTATGTGGCCTTTTTCAGTTCCCAAATCTGCACGTATTCGCTTGGGACACTCCATTCTTGATTTCACAGCCTCCATAAAATAACTTGCTACTATGGCCGGATCACTGTTAGTTGTATATGCTTTTAACCAAATAATATGTCTAGAATAGCCATCGATTGCTCCGTTAATGCAGATTCCGTAGGGTTTCAGTTTATCATAGGAATCAAGGTGCCATAGAAAATCAGGACCTGAGTTGTGGTATGTTCTGTGTCTCAATCGATTTCTACCCCTAAAGTGAACTCCTTGGGAGTCAATAATATTAAGCAACTATCTAACGTCATTCTGGCTGACAACAAATCCTTCTTGAATGCATTTCAAGTGCATTAATCTGTATCCATGTAATTGTCCAGAGTGTTCAATTTCTTGCATTAAATATAGTGCCACGTCTAGCACATCATATTGGTGTTTTCGTCGATGCAGCCTTGTACTTTGCAAGTACTGTCTAGGTGTTCTAATGCTTATAATAATTCCATCCAAGTGCGCTAAACATTCCCAAATCTCCTTATGGTGAAGGCCTAATCCAAAATAAAATCTGATTTTGTTCACCAAATCCGCCATTGACTGACACTATTTCTGTTTCCGTTTTTACGAGATAACTATTTTGTTATAACGATATAATTATTTCGTTAAAACGATATAGTTATTTCGTTATAACGAAATAGTTATATCATTTTAACGAAATAGTTATAGCGTTATAACGATATATGTGCTGAATTTTATTTTGCTCTGCGTGGCATCAATACGCTTCCGTTTTTTGTTCATATTCATATATAATATTATATATAAATCTATATATATATATATATTACATATATATATATATATTATATAGTATTAGAAAATATATATATATATATATATATATATATATATATATATATATATATATATTGATATTGGCCTGGATAAGTATGTCTGCTAAAAAGGCCGATATTTAGTTATATAACAAGTCACTGGCGATCCATTGCGTGCTTTACCTAGATTGGTCTAGTAAAAAAACCTGACTGTATAAATGAGTAATTGTATGTCACAATTGTAAGTTGGCCTGGATAAGTGTGTCTGCAAAAAAAAAAAAAAAAATTATAAGAAAATTATACTATGCATTCCTGGTTTGTACTTGGATGGGAGTCTGCCTGGCAATACCAGGTACTTTAAACTTCTCTTTGGCGTTTTACGCCAAAAGTGTAGTGTAGTCGAGGGTATACACAGGTTAACAGCATTTACCTACTTTGAAATTGGGCAATATATCGTTTACCCACTTCTCATATAAGGGATACAGAGTTTCCTCACTTCTACTATCCTGTGATGTGCAAATCCTGTGTTAAAGACAATATATTATAACGGTGAGTGTCTGTGTTGTGTTCAGAGAATGTGAGCGGAGTGAAGCGGTGACAATTCCGCTCACCGCTCATAATGTCCTCTGCTCTGCTTCGCTCAGATGAAAAGATGTAATGTACATTCAGAAAGGAATACCATTTAATTGTCCTTATTAATCGCATACCTGGACCCAAGCAAAAAAAAAAAAAAAAAAAAAAAAAAGAAAAAATCCCCAGCTATGCAAAAAAGCCGACATAATGTGCTCAAAGAAGTTATCTAATTGAATTCGAAGACACTTTCTCATTATTATTGTTTTGTACTGAAAACACGCGTACCTTTCAAACTTTGCATATGATTCGTATCAAATAAGCTTCATACATGGCTTATTTGTATCCGAGTATCTCATAGGGAGCCTGAAACCCACGAACACATATGAGTGAGTCGACGGGGCTGACGGACCACCCTAATGTATGAACTATCCTTAAGAGTGCAGAAAATATAAACCGTGTTCACAGCGCTATATGATGCATAACTGCAGAACTGTATAAGAACAAGAACCGCAGACAGATGGACACACACACACATGGATGACGTTTCTCACATTTTTGTATGGCACACATGCAGCTCCACAATCGGGAAGAAGCTCCACAATATTAGGGAAATAAAGATATATATATATATATATATATATATATATATATATATATATATATATATAAAGAGTTTACATGCAAAACGCGATATACGCTATCAACACCAAAACTGCGCTAAAAGCAGGATCATTCATAGCACAGTGCCTACTTTCTGATGTTCAGTCCTTTGTCCTCAAAACACGACATACACGTTAAATACATCTCAAATGACCGCTTCTTTCCATAACTCGCTATACGCCAGGCTTCTAATTGAGAAAATCTGACACACCCAATGATCCAGTCGGAGTGCAGTATCACAGTCGTGTGACTCTATTATGGTAGCGCACAGGAGAAGTATAGCAGCGTATTTAATCTTGTAAATTGTGACATGATGATTACTTTTAAAAAATACAGGGAAGTCAATTTTCCCACAGGGTGTAGCAATGGTGAATAAGCATTCGCAAATAATGCTTCAAAACTGTCACTAGATCGGAACTGTAAAACCTCCCTTCATCTCCGTTGTAATGCCAACCCCACTTAATGGTGTTTTACGTATGTGTTCTCCTTCTGCGTGGGATGAGAAGTTTATTGTTTGAATTTACTGAAACGCGTTGCATCTTTAGAAGTGTAAAGTCATTTTACAAAAATGTAGAAATGTATACTTGGTTACGCCCCTGACTGAAGATGTCATTAGCAAAGGGGGTCGGTTGTACTAACAAGGTCAAATAATAGGTCACGTTTTACTAAACATTTTAAAATTAATAAACAAATACCATAATGAACACTATCATAGTATCCTTGTAACCTCCAGAGAAATGTGCTGAAAAAAATGAACACCTACAAGGCTGACTGCAGTCCTACAGCTGGACTGGAATCTACCATACGAGTCAAAATAGGCTGCAAACTGGTGCTTCGCAAGAACATTGACATTGCCCCTGGTCTCACCAATGGGGCCATAGGGAAGCTTCAAGCTGTTTCCTACTATCTGGAAAACACAAGTATGGTCAAAACCATAACCATCTAATTTAACAATGGAATCATCCATACATTTGAACGTTTATGCTCAAAGTTTGAACTCATGGACAGAGTCTACATTGTTCGAGAGCAGTTCCCAGTCATTGATGCTCATACAATTACCATTCACAAATGCCAGGATAAGACTCTAAAAACAGTTAGGATGGATCTTGGTAACTCCATTTCCTCCTATGGACAAAGTTTTGTTGCACTTTCCAGAGCTACATCCTTAAGCGGTGTCCACCTTATCAACTTTTTGACCTCACCTGCATTTAGGCACCTCAAACTGCAGTTGCAGAGTACAATCGGCTCAGAGGGATTTATTGCCCTAAGTTGATAAGCCTGAAGGAGACTAACACGCACAAGGGACACAAGGTAAAAGATTGAGTGCATTTCATTCACCAAGCCATCATTAATGTTCAAGAACAGCAAAAGTCTCAGTCTTCTAAGAGAACACTTGCAGGTACACATCCATGCGTTTGAGCAACCCGAATTTCACCTCATGCTATGCAAATGCAACATTGCAGGGCCTTCTTCACTTGTAGCCTTGGAAGGATTCATTAAAACACAGTCAACAAGTGGCTATCAAGAGCTTTGTTCACTATGATCACTTGCCATCCACAGCACTCTAACTACTGGTGATATTTGTCACTTCTTAGGAGAACCCTTCAATAGAGGTGAGCAGCAAGATGTTGCAGAGTTTCTCACCAAATTGTCTGAAATTTGTCCTGAAGTAGCTCACATGGTTTCAGTCACAATAAGTCATGACATTCTATGCACTAGATGTAACTACTGCCCATCAAACCGACAGGTCTTGCATGTTTACCCTCTAAATATACCTGCGTGTACAGACTCCAATTTTCCAAAAGAAGCCAAGTTAGAAGCAACAACAATTGTGTGAATGTCGGGCCCCAGCATTTTTCCAGTTGTGCCTATTTGCTTGATGTTTGACAAGGTTGCCCCAGTTGCTTCTCCTAACTTGGGCTTTTGTGTTTGATATCACCACTTAAACGGCTGTTGCATTTTTCTAACTTGCTTTTCTTACACTGACAATGTTTTTGTTATAGATGTGTTATACATGTTTAGGGCTTATGTTTGTCTGTTTTTATTAATTAAATTTTTCTGTGCTTATTTTGAGCTATTTTCGAGTTTTATGTAAATCTTTTTTTTTTCCCGGGCTTACTTTTCCAGGCTTTACTTTTTAGTTTACTCTGGTTTGCCATGGTTATTAACATGCTTTACCATGCTTTGCTGGTCTTACATATGCTTTACTAGCTCTCTTTTTTCAGCAATGAGGATGAAGAGACAGCTTTAGCGTATATAAAACATTATTGTTATAAAAACCTGGACATTTCACAGTAGACACCTAGTAAAAGGCATAACTTCATTCTACAGTGCAATTTCTATTTTGTTAAGCGCTATTCCTCATCTATTATAATTTTTTTTGGTGAAATGAGTCCTTCTGAAATGGTCACCTACTTAGAGATGAGAACATGCTTTCTAAAATACTATATGTTGCTAAATCCGTTTGTGCTACCTGGATATTCATCTGTTGATGTATATGGGGAACCATGTGGGTTATATTCTGGGATGGTAGCAGGGTTTTGTACAGGGTACCTGTCCATAACATAAATCATACGTATTCCTAATATGCGTTATATGATACAGCTTATAAATCTATGGCACAACATTTGCTTTGTTTTTATCATTTTCAAAGAGAATACATCATCTCTAAATTACATTAGCCAAACATTATTTTTTGCTTACTGTGCTTTTCTACCCAAAATATTTTTTTCTTACTCCTGGCTGTATTTTCAAGAGCATTCCACTGCTCTTTGATGTATGTATTTATATGCAGCACGAGTGCCAGAACTAAACTCTCTAAATCAATGCCTGCCACAGTAACATCAGCTTCCTATCCCCTTATAAAAAAAAAAACAAACCCAAACAAAGAGAATGTTTAAAGCCACTCTATTTTACATTGTGCTTTATATGTGATATTCATCACTCATGACCAAGTGTACAAGGCAAGACAGTAGAGTAACATTACTATATTTGTACATAATAATATGCCCACTGCTTGTCTCCAACTTTGAGAACCCAAGAGCTTACGGGAAAGGAATTATTATGAGGCTGATTGGAATTATGAGCCATTTTACATTGTCTCCATAATGGCCTCAATAGAAAACTCTGGTTCCTTTTAATATTCCCATATAAAAACCTGTCATAAAACTCCTCACATGGTAAACTACATCTGCCATTCAGGGCTGTGTTTAGCCCACAAACCAAGAGTGAATAAAACAGTAAATATTATATTGGGGTACTTAGGATGCAAAAAACAACGTGTTTCTAAACTCAACTTGCAGTATCCAATGTGAATAAGCATTTATATCAACACAGAGTAATCAACATAAGTATTTTTAGAGCCCTGTCAATATTTTTCTGGGAAGCCCAGTAAACAGACTTTCTTCAGGTGGTATGAATGTCTGAAAGACTGTGGTGTCCTTCACTGTAGAAAACTCTTTCCTGGAGAAATGCAGTAAATAGGAACTTCTGCGGCTATCCAGTTCCTGAAAAAAAAAAAAAAAACATTTCTAATGCCATGACACACAGAAAAGTAATACGGATTTGAGAAGAATCTCCTCTTGCTTAACTTGTCTGCTTCTTATACATGTCAGTTTATTTCCAACCCTGCATTCAAACTACTGTCAACTGCAGTCAGTGGTAACGGAGCTTGTTTTTGTAGCTTTCAACATTACAGAGGAAATTACACTAAAATGTCAATTTTATTACATTTATACAGGTTCCTTAGATTTCTATTGTGTTAAGTATTTGCCCCCTGTCTGATTTTCTGTATTTTTGACACTGAATGTTATCAGATCTTCAACCAAAATCTAATATTAGATAAAAGGGACCCTGAGTGAACAAATAACACTAAATTTTGATACTTATTTCATTTATTTATTAAAGCAAGTTATGTAACACCCAATGCCTGGGTGAAAAAGTAATCGCCCCCTTAGAGTCAATAACTGGTTACGCCACCTTTAGCAGCAATAACTGCAACCAAACACTTCCTGCAGTTATTGATCAGTCTCTCACAGCGCAGGGGAGGAATTTTTGCCCACTCCTTCATGCAGAATTGCTTTAACTCGGTGACGTTTGTGGGTTTTTGAGCATAAACTGCTCGTTTCAGGTCCTGGCACAACATCTCAATGGGGTTTAGGTCTGGACTTTGACTAGGCCATTCCAAAACTTTTAATTTCTTGTTCTTCAACCATTCTGATGTAGACTTGCTTGTGTGTTCTGGATCATTGTCTTGCTGCATGACCCAGCTGCACTTCAGCTTCAGCTCACGGATGGATGGCCTGACATTCTCCTGTAGAATTATCTGATACAGAGCAGAATTCATAGTTTCTTCAATGATGGGAAATCATCCAGGTCCTGATGCAGCAAAGCATCCCCAAATCATGACACTACCACCACCATGCTTGACCATTGGTATGATGTTCTTACTGTGCAATGAGTGTTTGGTTTTCGCCAGACATAACGGGGCCCATGATGGCCAAAAAGTTCCACTTTTGACTCATCTGTCCAGAACATTGTTCCAGAACTCTTGAGGATCATCCAGATGCTTTTTGGCAAACTTAAAACAAGCATTCATGTTCTTCTTAGTGAGCAGCGGTTTCTGCCTTGTTACTCTGCCATGAATCCCATTTTTGCCCAGTGTGTTTCTGATGGTGGTGACATGAACACAGACCTTAACCAAGGAGAGAGAGGCCTACAGATCTCTGGATATTGTTCTAGGATTCTTTGTGACTTCCTGGACGATTTTACGCCTTGCTCTTGGAGAGATTTTGGCAGGACAGTCACTCCTGGGAAGATTCACTACAGTCCCAAACTTTCTCCATTTGGACAATGTGGCTCTGACTGTGGTTTGGTGAAGCCCCAGAGCCTTAGAAATGGCTTTGTAACCCTTTCCAGACTGATAGGCATCAACAACTTTTTTTACAGAGGTCTTCAGGAATTTCTTTTGATCGTGGCATGATGTGCTTCTAGAACCTGTGTGCTGACAACTTCACTCTGATGGTAAGGGACAAAGTTAGTCAGATTTATACTGGGCAGGGCTGGCCCAAATTAGGCCTGATTGTTAACCAAAGTATTCAAACAGCTGACCCTAATTATCCCTTTAATTGGGTTGAGTTAACGAGGGGGGCAATAACGTTTTCGCACCTGAAGATTGCATGTTTGATTACCTTGTACACTAAACAAATGAAAGAAGCACCAAACTTTGGTGTCATTTTTTTCTCTCAGACTCCCTCTATATACTACTACAACCAACAAAAAGATCTGACCAAATTCAATGTGAAAAATGTGCAAACATGCAGAAAGCCAGACAGGGGGCAAATACTTTTTCATGCACACACACACACACACACACACACATATATATATATATATATATATATATATATATATATATATATATATATACTTCTGCAATTTGAATGTACGTTATTATATATATATATATATATATATATATATATATATATATATATATATATATATATATATATATATATATACATATAAAATTACATTCAAATTGCAGAAGTATAGCCATACACAGCATGATAGGATTTTTATTCTGGTTTAGGGGTTGGAAACTGTTAGGCTTGTTTACTACTTGCAGTAATAAAATATATTTGCAAACTATTTGCTGTTTCCGCTAAATAGTTTTCATATATACAGCTAACAATATTTGAGTTTATGAGGTGGCTGTGTTTCAGCTGCTGACATGTTGGGAGCCACAGCTTGGGATTTCAAGCCAAGGTAACAATAACTTAGGGAAATCTCCCTACAAATGAATTCATAAAAAACATATCTTTTTATTCCCCCTTATAATGAAATCTCCTCTTGATTCATTAAGCAGGAGATGGTCCATAGTGCTACAGAGTGCTGTTATATTTGCATTGTATTTTTGCAGTTTTACCAGGATTTTCCTTTGATTATACTATGGTATGCTATGTTTATAACATGCTATCTTTACAATGCTTATCTATGCTTTTACTATGCTTTATTACACTTTGCTATGTTTTTACTCTGGAAGATTTGTATAACGGTAGGGTTACTCCTGGAGAATAGTAGGTCAACTGGCATGGTTAATTGAGCAATAACACTGTGACGAACAAAGCAAACAGTCCTATTGAAACCATAAAAAGAAAAAGGTACATTTTAAAAACATATTAATGCAACTGCAGCTTTCTGTATAAGGGAGCACGGTGCTAAAGTCATAATACCTGTAAGATGTACTGGACGTCGCTGTGCTGTTTCCTTTCTTCCCGGAGCACGTGAAATGACCTTTCCCGTATTATGAACGGCAATTCTGATCTATACATGTTCCCAACCTTGGTGGTTTGATCACATTTATGACTGCAGTCCTGGAATTCTGGTCTTCATTCTCCTTATGTCCTAATCAAAAACATGTTTAAAAAAAAAAACAAAACAAAAAAACCAAGAAAGAAACCCGCTGGATTGTCATTTTTTCAAGCAGGGTGGATCATCAATAAGCTTTTACATATAATATCTGGTCGTGGATATAATTTCAATACATTAAAGTGATAAAATAACTTTGATGTGACACAGCTGTTGGACCTAATTTACAGCCTGCTTGAATGCTAGCACTGGTCAGCGCTACGATGCACCCAGAGCAAATTTAAAACAATCTGTGAATAACTTTTGTTTCTCTGCAATGAGGATCGATAATAAAAAAGTTCTCCTTTGATTAGCTGTGTTACCAGCATGTATTTTGTGGAATTAACTTTGAAGTGATGTAGTGCATTTCTCTGCACTGGTACTGCATTCTCTTTTGTTGATGTGAAGATACAGAAAGTCCCTCCTACTTCTGTGGTTGTCATGTCGACAGTATTGAAACTTCTCATGTGTGGGGAAGCTCTTGAAACACGTTTCACTTTTTTTTCTCCAGTGACGTTTGAGGTCAGTGATCAGAGGATCAAAAGAACCACGTGCTTTTTTGTTACAGTTGCTGTTTGCAACCTTGTATCTCAAACTGCGTGAGTTTGGCCGAGTTGGTGTTGGAGAGAAACGAGTTCAGCTCATTTTCAATTGATTTGGTTATGTAAAATTTAAATTTGACATTTTTTATAATTTTATATTTCATCTAATTTTATTTCTCTACTGTCCCCAATTTGCATTTTTTTTTATAATAATTCAAAGATAATTGTCCATTGTATCTGATTTTTCTTCATTTGAAAAAAAAAAAAAAAAAAAATTGATTTAGATTAGTAATTGTTGATTTATATTTTTTCTCCTCTTCCCCCCACCCCTCTAAACCTTTCAGGATATATATTTTTCTCCCTTCAAAAAACAAACAAACAAAAAAAAAAAAAGATTACTGGTTTCATTGTATTTGTGTCCTCATCCATTAAAAAAAAAAATAATAATACAAGAAATACATGGTAGGAGTGGACAGGTCTGACCAGGTGCTAGAGCCGTACAATGATGCAAGGATGACCATGACATGGTGTAAGTAGCTTGGCATTTACATAGTCCAGATCTCCAGTGCCTACATAGCGTACCTCAGTACGACACTAGAGCCTCAGCTCACATTTCTTGAATTCAGACCTCGGTGACCTCCAGCCTTTTGTTCGATACACATGGAGTACCAGACTAAAATATCAGAAACTGTGACAAGGTTTAGTGAACAGCACTTTCTTCAAACACTGCCACAGTCCCTGAGAAACGCCTATCCTCAAAACAGTACTACTGTCCATGCTGTCCCTCACAGCCAGGTTCCTGTTTGGGGGAGTGTTTTGAAAAGCACCACCCAGTACATGAGTACTGGAAGGACCAAATAAAACCTCAGGTAACAAACCATTGAAAAGAGAGATTCTGCTCCCCATTCCTAAAATTCTTATTTTGTGCAGATTCAATAAATGTATACTTATGCCATGGTATTTCATTCTTTGTTGGCGTACCCACTCAATGAAATACTAGTATACACACTTACTGGGACAAGACAGGCAATAGCAACTAGTCTCTGGTTTGAATGAGAAATTTGTAGAAATCAGACATCTGGATGCAGACAGATTACTTTCAGCAACTGAACAAACAACATGATATGCATTATAAAAATCACAAAAAACAAACATTTTAAATATTTTTCTATTTTTATTGTTTTAATATAAAAACAAAGCCATTTTTCTTGGGCTCTGGAAATTCAACTGCATGAGGCAGGCCTTTCCAGGTGGTAAATCACTCTTCAGGGTCTATTGTGTAAATAGTGCTGATAAAAATACTGAAAGAAACAATACATTTAGAGACAAACATTGAGACAGGCTTGTAGTAAAAGCACCTGCCATTTAATTAATTAAAGTTACTTTTATAACTTCATCAAAAGTTCATTTGGGACTAATTATCACTCAGAGTTTTTTGCAAAAAAGGAAAAAACTCACTGTTAAATCATTTTGTGTTTCATCAAATTTGGAGGGACATTCTCAAGTAAACTGTCACATCCATACACACTTGAATGACCACTGTTTTCTAATTGGCAGGGACTTCCATTTATAAAACCACATCAAAATCACTTGTGAATTTACACATAACATTTGATTACACTTGTCTGTTTAGAAAATACAAATGGTAGGTGGTCTTAAATGTATTAAACAAAAAAACAAAAAAGAAAATTAACAACTTTAAGCAATCACATCTGCTAATAAAATACACCAGTTAAAGTATTTAAATAAAATACTGGCCCTTTTTAAATAAGCAACACAAACCTTAACACTTGGGTCAAATTCTAATAAGCGCATCCCAGCAGGTAATACAATAAAACACAGACACAGCCACTGAGTGTTTTTATTTATTCAATGAGCCCCATATGGAAAATGTGTACAATAATAATAATAGGAGAAGCTAAAATGCCTACTTCTGATGGAAAATATTTTGAAGTGAAAATATTTTAATAATAAACCAAACTACATTTTTAACACAAGTTTCCAAATAGATTATTGTCTGGACATTAAACACTTCACAACATGTTTCCTTAACTGCTTCCATTTCAAACATTTCACAACATGTTTCCTTAACTGCTTTCATTTCTGTAGACTCTATATAATAAAGACTTTACAAGATTTAAAGAAAAGTTTCACACCATATATCATAAGGACTCAACTCCTCAAACCTCATTTCATATGGCTCAGTGTTTTAAATAGGAATGCTTCTTCCCATATTTAATGTTGTCTTGCAGTCTGTAATGTCCTACTGGCATTCGCTCCTTACACCACTTCAGACCCTTCTTCCAAATAGGCTTCACAGAGTCAATAGACCAGCGAGTTAAATATCTGGAATAAAACAATAAAACAATGTTGGTGTAGCCATGGAAACAAAATGTCTTTGCCCAAACAGTCCTCAAGTATCCTACTCACTTATTCTAAACAGTTTTGGATCAAACACCTAGTAAATAAACGTTTACATAATTAAAAAACAACAACATCCAAATCAAATATTTAACCATGCACAAGTTTCGAGTGTATTTCTGTCTGTAAAACTATAAAATCTTCAAAACACCATTCTGTACTTAAAATTCAGACCCCCTATTAGGAACAACAGCAGATTTTTTAGTGGTACCAGAAAGGTGAGACAGGTGCTGAAACACCGGTAGAACTTTGGGTAAAAGTGAGACACCTGAGTAAAACAAATGTTAAATAACTAAATCATTACTTATTTTATATTTCATGTCATCATATACCTCTGAGTTAATAAATGTAGTAAGGCCATAGAAATTGTATAAATCTAATGGGATTTTTTAATGCTTTCCTTAAACTTCAGAACTGCTCCAGAACCACATCTTACATCAAAGACGACAGAATTATGTGCATCCAATGCGATTCAGATGTTTTTATCATTTCTTCATTTTACATCCTGGAGAATTCTTCAGTGCAGTATACACTGAAATAGTAACTGTAGGTTAGGTCACAGAATTTTTAAATCAGGACTGACCCTCCTGAGATTAAAGTCCTTTGATACAAGTTATTTTAACTTAACCCTTTTCAGTCCTTGTAGCAGGGCGGTAGGAAAGCCCTGCTATTTATAGGTGTTTGTTTATTTTATAACAGGGTTTCCCCCTCTGCCCCTGTCTTATTTTGTGTTTATATTATGATTTGGTTGTTGTAAATATGATGGGATAGCCGTGCGGTTTTGTTTTGTATATGTTTTGCAGTGTGGATGGGAAGCCCCATCCACATTAATAACTCATGCAGAAGGTGGCCATCTCCTGAAGTAACTAAGTGATTCATTTATTGCTAATCGGGAGATGGTCACTTGCATAAATACCTGCAGCTCTCTGCACTCCAGGTTGCTGTACGGA
Source organism: Polyodon spathula (assembly GCF_017654505.1). Lineage (NCBI taxonomy): Eukaryota > Metazoa > Chordata > Actinopteri > Acipenseriformes > Polyodontidae > Polyodon > Polyodon spathula. The sequence continues at coordinate 32,300,064 of NC_054539.1, forward strand.
GGAGATCGAGACAGCAAGCAAGAGGAGATATTTAAAACTAAGTTACAGGATCAGTGACAGCAATCTGCCTAGCCTGACCAGTGTGTAGTTTATTTTGTGTTCAAGATTCGTTTTTGAAAGATCTCTTATTTTGCTCGGTGAGCAAGTGTGTATTTTTGTTTAAGTCTTGTTATGTTTGTGTTTTTTAATAAATGGCGCGCGCCACCCTGTGAACTGCAGTACCTGCTTGTCTGTGTTTCTGGCCTGACATCACCGCAAAGCAATTTCCTGCCACAGTCCTATATTACATTTTTCCTTTCTGGTCCGATGGTGGACCCTGTCCGACATCATCAAAAAGACGTAAAGCACAGGTCTGTAGTTGTTTTTTCTCCGGAAAGCAGAGAAAACCTTTCAATGGCCGAGTGAGACCAATAGAAGCCAAAAAAAAGGGGTGGATCTGAGCAATGCACATAGCCTCTGTACCACAGAGATAACACAGACATAAACAAGATAGCTGCTTCCGCATCCAGCGCTCAAAGAATATCACAGACATTTGTCAAGCTTTTTAAGATGTTAATAGTAATAAAATAATGTCTTGAACAGCATTATTGAGGAGTTTGGTGACAAAACAAGTGATCAGGAGAATTTATCAATATGCATTACTATGAAGAGGTATGTAGATGCAGTACTGAATGTCCTGTTAATATACAGTGCCTTTTAAACCTGTTTTACTTTGAATAAAATTACTTTTAAAAAGCACTTGTAAAATAAACAACTTGTGTGAAAATAAATTGAACCTGACATGCCTGACAGGCACTGAATAAATGGATCGCAAAGAGTTAACATCTTGGAGAATGTTGTTACTTTTGTGTAAAAAGGCTAGCCCTCACATAAGGACTGGTTCCAATACCAAAATATGGATGAAGACGCTCACAACATGAACTATACAGCTACTTTATATCTTAGAGGTAATCTCATTATACAGTATATTCCACCTGTGTTACCAATTCACTGTTTAGATAGGAAAGTGTTTTTTTGTTAAAAACTATTTTGGGAAGAGCTCCATATACAGTGCCACCTTTGATCCTTTGGTGGTCCACTATGACAGGAGCCATATAAAATAAAGATTGACTGATTGATTCATCCAAATTAAACTTCTTCCTCAAACAGAACTGTATAAGTTACAGTATATATGTGGACAATTTGTTTGGATCAAAGATGGTGTTTTTTGTGATTTATTGTAATATGGTCACACATTGATAGCACCTCTACTATCACTCTAGATAGATGTAATATAGTAAAACAAAATTCACACTTGTCATCATAGACCAACCTTGGTTATTAAAAGAGGGGATGTCCCACTCCCAAGTATCAAACAGCAAAAGCTTTGACCCATTCCTTGTAAACTGTGCTGCAGGTACGTATTTTGTGCAGTGCTGTATATCTAGGCAGAATTTGGATCCCAGCTGGACAGGAACAGCCAGGAGAAGTACTTACAGTTACAACCTAATGCAGTAGATCAACATGTGGTAGTGCCCTAGTGAGTGGAGGCAGTGCAAAATATACTGAACTTCTTTATAAACATAAGTAATGGAAGCCTGGGTTTAGAAGTCAAATGGAAACAATCATTTTATAAATTGATTGTAGCTGTACGATCCTGTTCTCAAAGCGCTAGATACTTAAATATCCAACCAGAAAGTAAATCTATAGCAACATGTATAATACATGAAGGCCTTATCCTAGAAAATGCAAAAATTCTCAGGAAACCATCGTGGTAAGGTGCAGCATTTTCTAGAACCATGTCTTGAATCCATCATATAAAGTATTTTGAATGCAGGAAACCATGAGATGCTGCTTAATAAATATAATGGGCGTTTCAAGTATCAAGTAGTGTACAATACGCAATGTAGTTTGAGGGAAATGAGGAACAATTTTCTGAAAATAGTGTTACGACTTTAAAGTATTATGCATTGCTGAAAGAACTTGGTAAACTAGGTATAAAATCAATAATAATTTTGAAAGCCACTGAACAGAAGAAACAAGCAGCATGGTGTGTGGTCATGTGGAAATCAAAGAGTGTTGCCTCTGCCAGGAAGATAATGAATACAAGGCACAGCAAATCCATAGGAAAAAGATATATGCCCGGAATACATTTGTCCTGTAAATCTAAACATAAAAAGCTACTTAGTTTAAAAGCAACACTATGTGTTTCATGTACAGTTAATCTTCACAAAGACACCCATTTTCTTAAGCAATACACGGCACTGTATCTGTAAAGAGTTCTTTTTACCCATAAAGTTCACAAAGCTACAAATTTGAATTTCAGTGCACATCCCTTTGAAGGTCTCACATACTGAGGTTGACAGAACACACTTCCTGGCGACTGTATACTTGAGTTTTAGACCAGTTTGACTACTGTAAAAAAAAAAGTCATCTGTGTCCTTATACCCGAGTGTGGAATTATCGGGTGAGTGGCACGGCAAGGAAAGGGAGCCTTTAGAAAATACAACTACATGGATATTATATGGATTTAAGCCCTTGGGCACTGCAGCCCTTTGCCAATGTTGCAGAGTATAGGGCACTTCCTGGAAACTATTCTCTACCTTCTCCTCCCTCCTCAATCCTCCCCCTCCTCCTCTATCTCCTCTGACGACTTTGCCTCTTTCTTCTCCTCTAATATCTGATATCCACCAAATCCTTAAAACCTCTCCCTCTCCCTCCCCCACACCCCCTCCAACATTAACACCCTCTTTCTCCTCCTCTCCCCTCTTAGACTGACCTCTCCTCCTCCTCCTCCTCCAGGGCCACACCAGGTTAGCCATGGACCCCCTCCCCACTCACCCCTTTCAAGCTGCTGCTCCTGCTCTACTCCCCTTCATCGCCTTCCTTCAAAACCTCTCTGGCCTCTTTCACTCTGCCTTCAAACAAGCCTCTATCACCCCCCTCCTCAACATCAACCCCACCTCCCTCCAGAACTACCGTCCTGTTTCCCTTTTTCCCTTACCCTCTAAAACCCTTGCTCGGGCAGAACACTCTCCTCGACTGCTCTGCTCACTCCACTGAAACTGCTCTCCTGTCTGTCACTAAGTCGCTAAACTCTACCCATGCTGCCTCTCTCTCCTCTGTCCTAATTCACCTCAATCTCTCTTCTGCCTTTGACAATGTCGATCATTCTATTCTTCTATCCTCTCTCGCTGACCTGAGAATATCTGTCACTGCTCTTGCCTGGTTCTCCTCCTGCATGTTTGACTGCACCAACCAGGTAACCTGGCATGGCTCTCCTGTTCTCTCTCTACACCCGCTCCTTGGGCCCCCTTATCACATTCTACGGTTTCTCATACCATTTCTATACTAATGATGCTCAGATCTTCCTCTCCTTCCCTCCCTCTGACCCCACCAAACCCTCCCATTCCTCTACCTGTCTGTCTGCTATCTCCTCCTGGATGCACTAGCATCAACCTCTCTAAATCTGACCTTTTCTTCCCCTCTTCATCTTCCCCCTCCTCTGATCTTGCCATCTCTCTCCCTACTCCTCAGCCAAGAACCTCAGACTAACCCTGGACCCCTGCCTCTCCTACTGCCAGCACATCTCCACTCTAGCAAGCACCTGCCACGTCTTCCTGAGCAACAGAAGAAGAATCTGACCCTTCCTCACCAACTACTCTACGCAACTCCTCGTCCAATCCCTGGTACTTTCCTGCCTAGACTACTGCAACTCCCTCCTAACCGGGCTCCTTGCGTCCACCACCCATCTACTCCAGCTCATCCAAAACTCTGCTGCTCACCTGGTGTTCTCTCTGCCTCACTTCTCCCACACTACTCCACTGGCTCCCGATCATGGCTTGCATCCAGTGCAAGGCTCTTGTACTCGCCTACTGATTCCTTAACCAGACTGCACCCAGTTACCTCCAGACCCTCATCTCTCCCTACACCCCCACCCGAACTCTCCACTCTGCTTGCACTAGACGATTGGTTGTACCTACTCTACGCTCCCCTGCCTCCAGAGCCCGCTCCTTCTCCACCCTTGCTCCGCAGTAGTGGAACGACACTCCTATGGGTGTCAGGACTGCCCAGTCCCTGACCAACTTCCGGCACCTCCTCAAGACACACCTATTCAGACAACACCTGTAAAATTCAACTCTTCCCTTCTGGACAATATAGCACCCTGCTTTTAATGCACTTATCTGCTCCCTATTTTACTGTATTTAATCCTGCAATTAACCCAATCTGTAGTACTTTGTATTTCACATGCACTGGTATCTAACCCTGATGTACCTATCAACACTTATCTGCTCTTGAACTGCACAGATATCAAATTGTTTCGTCTTTGCACTTATTTGGACTGAAGTCACTGTATTTTGTATTTTGATCTTAACACTTTGCGGTCCTATCTCGGACCAGGTCCGACATTACAATTTCGGTGAGCCGAGGATACAGATAATAATTGGGCACACTAAATTGGGGAGAAAGCTGGGGTAAAAAAAATTCCCCAGGTTTATTTTTCTTTTTAGATTTACTATGCAGGACAGACACTATAAGTGTTCTCTTTATTAAAAATGTGGACAGATTAATCTACAATCTCTAATTACAGGTGTCCGGTTGTGCTGGGTCCTAGTGGAGACTACTATACAGACCAATGATTACACAAATATATTTGGGAAATAAAAATTTTGGTCTTGCTGCAATGTCGTTGAAACTGATCTATGAAATCTCTAAGAAAAGCACATTTTCCTAAAATACAAATAAAAGTTATTACAAACTTGTAAAAACAGAAAACATTTTACAGGAAACCGTAAAACTAATATGGGCTTTAACACTAGGACCGCTATGGCAGTCATTTGGACAGTTTGAAATTAAATTGCTCTGCAAGTCTGAAAGTTATGCGATTGTCCGCTTACGACTTTTTCTAAATACATGTATTAAATACCCTGACAACATTTGAAAAGCAGGATCACGAAAATAAGGAAGTTATAATCCCACCCACCTAGAATCGCCAAAGCTGTCATTTTAACTGCCTTTCACAATACATGTTTTTATTTTTAATATAACTAGGACTTTTGTTGTTTTTCAGGTTTTATTTCTTTGCTTTGCTTGAGCTTTTTTTTGTGTCAAAGTATGTATAGTAACTCGACCATACTTGCACACTTAAGTTGTACCTTCTTTCCTTTGCTGTCTTCCACAACGAAATCCCTATGGTCACAGCCACATCCTTCTGGTATTTTTTTTGTGTGGAGTCATTTTTGTACATTTCAACATAATTCTGTTTTAAATCCTCTGTATTCCAAAACTTAAAATGTTGTTCTTCAACCATTCTGATGCAGACTTGCTTGCGTGTTTCGGATCATTGTCTTGCTGCATGACCCAGCTGCGCTTCAGCTTCAGCTCATGGATGGATGGCCTGACAGTCTCCTGTAGAATTATCTGATACAGAGCAGAATTCATGGTTCCCTCAATGATGGGAAATCATCCAGGTCCTGGTGCAGCAAAGCATCCCCAAATCATGACATTACCACCACCATTCTTGACTGTAGGTATGAGGTTTTTGCTGTGGAATGCAGTGTTTGGTGTTGGCCAGACATAATGACTTTTGACTCATCTGTCCATAGAATACTGTTCCAGAACTCTTGAGGACCATCCAAGTGCTTTTTGGCAAACTTGAGATGAGCATTCATGTTCTTAGTGAGCAGTGGTTTCCGCCTTGCTACTCTGCCATGAATCCCATTTTTGCCCAGTGTCGTCCTGATGGTGGAGTCATGAACACTGACCTTAGCTGAGGTGAGAGAGGCTACAGATCCCTGGATGTTGTTCTAGGGTTCTTTGTGACTTCCTGGACAATCTTTCGCCTTGCTCTTGGAGAGATTTTGGCAGGACGGCCACTCCTGGGAAGATTCACTACTGTCTCAAACTTTCTCAATTTGGACAACATGGATAATATGGCTCTGACTGTGGTTTAGTGGAGCCCCAGAGCCTTAGAAATGGCTTTGTAACCGTTTCCAGACTGATAGGCATCAACAACTTTTTTTTTTTCCCCCTGGAGGTCTTCAGGAATTCCTTTTGATCGTGGCATGATGTGCCTCTAGAACCTGTGTGCTGACAACTTCACTCTCATGGTAAGGGCCAAAGTTAGTCAGATTTATATTGGGCAGGGCTGGCCCAAATCAGGCCTGATTGTTAACCAAAGTATTTTGGTAATCACAAACATTTGCCCGTTTTCCCATTGGAAATAGTGATATTTTGAAATATCACTGTCCTGGTCACAAAAGCAGTTTGTGGGGAATAAAAGCCATTTTCTATACTTTTGAGGCACAAGCAATTAGGAAATAACACTTACTACCCAGGAATAAAAATAAAATAATTTGTTACACTGTGTTATTTATCTGTGCCAAACCTAATCAAAAGTACAGGTATTATAGGTGGTGTCATATGCAGAAAAAAAGTTCTAAGGAATAGATGTCTACAATTATTTATTTCAGCATTTTTTTTTTTTTTTTTGTGCAAAACTGCTAATTCAATATTCATACCGAGAAGGAAAATTAAATTAAATAGCTAGTTGAGGCACCTATAGCAATAATAACCTCTGTTAAATGATTAGGATATTTGTCAATGAGCTTTTGGCATGATTCTTTAGTGATTTTTGACCATTCTTTAACGCAAAATTGTTCCAGTTCATTCAAATTCCGAGGACTTGTCTTGTGCACAACCTTCTTCAACTCATACCAAAGATTATCAATCAGATTTAGATTGAGACTTTGACTAGGCCATTCCAGAACCTTGATTTTGTTCTTAAGTAGATTTTGATGTGTTTTGGATCCTTGTTGTGTTGGAACATCCAGTTGCGCTTTAAACAAAAAGTTTTGTAGCGGAGGGTTTCAGATGATATCCAATATCTTATGGTATGCTATGGAATCCAGTGACTCTTTCCCACTGTACAACCAAGCCACGCCAGGGACGTACCGAGCCCTCATGGTGTGGTTAAGGGAAGCCTCCTCACCCCCCCCCCCCCCCCCCACTGAAGAGCCGAGCAGTGCTATTAACGTGACATCCAAAAAAAGTTGTTATTAATGAACTCAGTACGCCAAAAAATGTGCAAACAAATGATGTCGCTATATTTTGTAAATATATTTAGGAATGTCTTTATAATCCACACATTTTACTGATTATATTTACTTACTAATTTTGCTTAAGGGGAAAATAGGTTTTATATGATTTGCCAAAGATATCTTGCTTCAGGATAGCAGTTTTTTTTTTTTTTGTTGGGTATATAAAAAAAAGAAGCCGCGCGAGCGCAACGAGCACCACAGTTGAATGCATGGTACAGTTGTACAGTATTTTCTTTGACTATTTTTATAAATAAATTTAGAATGGTTTTATTTTCAATTATTTTCTTTATATTAATATAATAAAAGGTCAAGAATGAGAAATTATGGTAGAATTGAGTGTTTGAGTGTGCAAGTGTACCGTAACCGCGGTTTACGTCCATTTGCGTCAAATCAGACATTTCGGGCATAAAATTTCTAATTTTTGACGCACGATTCCAGATCTTCCAGGACACTTCTATCTGCCCACAGAGAAACTGCAACCTGAACGTCCTCTGCTCGGCTCAACAAATAGACAGTGGAGAACCAACCGTACCGTACCGAGCCCTCACCGGTTGGATGCTCCAGTGAAGAAGGGGTACATCTTACCATGCACTGGAACTAAAATTCCTGTGCCATTAGAGGAAAAACATCCCCATAGAAGGATATTACTATCTCCATGTTTGACAGTAGTATGGTGTTATTTTCTTTGTACGACTATCAGTGTGACCAAATAGCTCGATTTTTCTTTCATCACTCCACAAAACCTCAAGATCAGAACTCCACAAGACCAGAACTCACATCCATCAAAATATTTATTAGTTTAAATCTTCAAGTTATTCATCAGAATTTGGTACTCTGACGAAGACAGCTTGACGGACAAATCTCCCACGCCAATCTATTAACCTAATAAATATTTTGTACTACGAGCGTGTGCTGTGCTTTTTGAACAGATTAGATTTTATTATTTTGGATGCACCTTGACTCAAGTTGGCTCAGAGCACTTAAGTGGCATTCCAGAAAATTAGTTATGGTATGCTCAGACGTAAGTGTGATTAATCTGAATTAAAAAAAAAAAAAAAAAAAAAAGTGTTAAATCGGAAAACTTGTATATGTGATTAATTGGCAGTATTATATAAAAGTAATTTGTCAATAGTGAATGAATGAAGTGAATGACTGAATGAAGTGTAGGAAAGGAAACACAGTGGTGTGATTCCCAACAAAATGACAGACTTCCTTTCCTTAAGACATATTTAATTATCTCCTGAAAAACACATCACGTTGATGACATTTAGAATTCACCCCAGGCACTTTTATCCATGCATATGTATATTACAGAACATCTGAGTTTAATGACAATTAACTTGTTTTGTTAACATGGAAATATACTAGGGAACACATTTATTTTGACATCTGTATGAATTATAGTAAACGACTTATTGACATTTTAAAATGGACTAGTCGCACGCATCGCACAAGAAAAAAAATAAAAATGTTAAGTCCCCAGGGAGTCCATATATAAATATACTAGAGAGCACACTTATTGTGATATCTATATATCATGTATACTAAATCATTTATTTGTTTTAAAATTGAACATTTGGCTGCAGAAAATAACTTTTTATATAACAAATATAAAAAAAAGGCCTGGCATGCATGGGATTTGAAACTATAACCTTCAATTTGTAAGTGTGTTGCGTTACTGTCAGTGTGAAAACAAGCAGAATTTTGAGATGTTATTTCTTACATTTTGGAGATTTTTTGAAGTCATCATCATCATCCTGAGATTCTAAACTTGATATCTGAAAAATGTTGGTTTCCTGTCAGTGTAACGCTCATTGTGGTGCGTATAGCCACAAGGAAGTATGTTTCCTCTCGATACTGGTTGAGAGTAATGCTATGTGTTCTATGTTTGAGAATTAGCTATGCTGAAGGATAGCCTATATATTTGGTAAAGGTAAAACAAATAAATACAATATTAAAATAAATGAATACATAAATCAATACATAGACATTTATTTCTTTCTTGATATTTCTTTATTTCTCTCAGACATAAATACTGCCATTTACTACTGTAAGAAACAAATACTCAACAGTTCTTGTTCAATTGTACATTAGTGAAGATTTTTGTACATAAAGGTTGTCATGCTTTCATATATTTTTACTTTCAAATAAAAGTAAAAATTGCAAACAATTGCTTTATTGCAAGACTTGTTGTCTGTTCAGTTTGTCTCATCTGTCTTATTTTCCATGTATTGTAAGGGGAAGGGGTCATGCCGTTACGTAGCATGGGAAGGGGGAGCGAGTGAGTGAGTGGAGAGAATGTTTGTTGGGGTTTTCAGGGGGTTGCACAGCATGGATGTGACTGGTTGATGATGAGTCGGACAGTGGCGGGAAACGTCGGTAGGTTATCCAAGGGGATTCCAGCGCTGAACTTGAATGAGAAACTGTGGGTGTGACTGAGTGAGCGTGTGAACTGTGACCAGAGAGAATATGCAGTGAAAGTGCCAAGACTAAAAAACAGGGTTAGTATTTTGGTGCAGTGAATTCCGGCTCCTGACAGGAATACTCTGTAATTTTAAATAAAACAAACATTGAGTACTACGTCCTATATATGAATACATTACAATATACTAAATGAACGGATCAAACTATATATATATATATATATATATATATATATATATATATATATATATATATATATATATATATATATATATAGGCTGAACAATTTTGCTATTCCCATAATGTGTGTTATAAGTGAAAAAAAGAAGTGATATCTGAAACACCAACACATTGGAAATGTGAAAAAATGGCAAGTTATCAAAAGTGCCCACCCATTTAAAGTGGAGAGATGAATAACACTAGCCCAATTTCAAGAAACCATTGGGGCAACCTTGCCCTGCACAAATAGGCACAACTGTAAAAGCAGTGGTGGTCAAGGTTGCCCCAACTGTTTCTACTAACTTGGCTTGTGTTTTTCAGGCACAATAAAAGATCGAACCTGCATGAAAAACACAAGCCAAGTTAGCAGAAACTACTGCTTATGCTGCTGGCATCAGTAATCTACAGCATTGTCTTGGCAAAAGAATGGGATTTCATCTTTGTTCTCAAACTCTCCACTATCTGAATGGACCATTATAGTAAACACCCTCTCTTTGAGACTTGCCATTAAGACCACCTATGTCAGTCCCTTTCAATTCAGAATAAATCTGAAGTTGTCTGCTATTATCCTTTGGTGGTCCTAATAGAAGGCTTCAATTGTAAAATCAATTCCTCTGTGCTAAGCCTTATTGTATACCTAAAGCTTACTAATTACTAGTCTTGTCAGTACAGACTACTTCAGCACCGTAAAGTGCAGTCACCCATCTCAAATGGATGAAAAATCTTACAATATCAGGAGGTGGTGCAGCAGACTAATTCAGTAATTTCTCATGCACAGGTTGGAAAATGATTCAAGTCGCTAGTTAAAAGTGTGGTGATTTCAATGTAGCCCTCTACACAATGTTGGTCAACTGTCTAGCTGGCACCAAGCAATAAAAACTCTTGCTGACACTGCCTGATTGCAGCCATTGCAATGACAATTCTTTCATGTGAACTAAATACAAAAAAAAAAAAAAAAAAAAAAAACTATAATACCCCAAAACCTTTCACTGCACATCAAGCAGAACTGTAGGCTAGGTAAACATTGACAGATTTGTATGCTACTGAACAAGGAGTAGGCATTTAAAGAAAGCAGCAATGGATACATTTGAGCTGTTCAAGTTCCACATCTCGGCACCCAATGCTGCAATGACAGTAGGCAGTGGCCTCTAGGGGAAGAGGATACATACAGTAGGTAAATCAACACTATCAGAACTATAAACTGAAATCAAATTGTTGCCTTAAAAAAAAAAAAAAAACCTTGATTCATACAGTCAATAGTTTGTGCTGTCACTTAATCTGTAGTTATCGTGTTCTTACCATCACATGCACCATAGAAAATGGAATAAAAAATGTAATTCTTTAAAAAGGCTAGAATTTACAAGTATACATTTAAATGTAAATGTCTCAAAGGAGTCACATAAGTTATTCATTATTGTCCCTGAGTGATTTTCTACTACTTTATAATAAATTTGGATACCATGGAAGGAAGCTAAATAAATATCTGCAATATAAGAACATGCCAGACTATAGTCTTACAGGCTCCTTCCTATTAAAACACACAAGGCCATGCTAAGGTTCTCTGCATTTTTAAAATTAATAATATACTGTTCTTATCTATTTGATCAAATGTACTGAAAGAAAGAAATGCATTTAGCTTGTGAAGCATGCCCTTTCAGTGTTTGCCAATGTCAATGGTCTTCTCAGTAAAATTCCAGAAACACTGCTAAATTACAACTTTATCTTTAATTACTCTTCAGGGAAAATATAACGTCTGCTGATGGAAGACATCCTGTAGTTTAGGCCCTCATAAGACACTTTAAGGTCTATAAAGTCCTGGAGAAACTGCAGCACATGCACATTACTCAATGAAGCACATGATACGTTAGAAGATTTTGTATCACAAGTTCGTGGTTCATTCTGGTGATGTGTTCACATCTCGTCTTACTGTCTGTATACTGGATCCATTCATCAGGTGAATGACACTTAGGGCTTCAGGAATAAAAGAAAGGGGCTAAAAATTGCCAAGCTAACAAAATGACTACATTTTACATTCTTTCAGGAATTACTTACTGAACTTAAGCACTAGTAAAAGTGTTGCAGGAGATAATCTTTGCCAAAAGCTAATGGAAAGTATAAGAGGGGAAGTAATGGGTCTGTGTAAAACAAGCCAAGTTTTGAGAAGCTTATAAACGGTTAGCATGAGTTGCATCGGATAATAATTGAGGAAGTTAAGAACAGCAAAACTAATTGGAAAGGATCTGAAAACTGGCCATCAGATGCATCATGGTTTTCTGTCTGTGCTGTTTGTAATGTGGTGGCTGAAATGGCTGTGTGCCGCTTAATAATAATAAAAAAAAAAAATGGAACTACCACCTTATAATTTGGTTTATATAAAAAGGCGTTACCAGTGTGAACTAGCAATCCAAGCAAAACATTAAATGATATGGCCTTTCTGCCATCTAAAAATTTAAAACTTGTTAATAACAAAAAAAACAACAAATCAATCAAAAAAGTGTTAATCTTCCTCTTCTATGGAGTTAAATTCAAAGCAGTAAGTGAGGAGGCCACTATCCCATGGGAATTTCTAACACTCCAGTGTTCCCTCAACAGTGCAGACAGTCCCAGACTGGTGGGCTCCAGAGAACGACTCCCACTGTGATTGAAACACAATACCCACAGCTTCTAATGTTCTCATATTAAAAAAAGAGAATACATTTGGAAGATTTAATTTATTCTGTTTGTACTAGTCTTCATAAACATTCATACAATTAAAGACAATTAATTTCCACAACAGAGTCACTTATTCCCTTCAAGTACTACACAACCCTTTTGTTTTCATTTTCAAGACCTCTCTGTCATTATAACGTGTGGGATAAATGACGCTGTGGATTTAATCCACTGTTCCTTCAGATGAGAAAGCTCAACATGAATCCATGTCAGCTCCAAAGGGGCCAACATTAATCAGGTCTTGACAGCTGGGCAGGTCCCATGCAGGATGAATATGGTGGTCTTAGTCTCAGCCCATGTATTTGAAAGAACAACTAACCAAACTGCCATTACCAAGGGGATCCAATTCATGGAAGAAATGGGGGGGGGTTGGGTTAGAAAAACGAATAAGATTGACTTAAATTACTGTTTATCTTTCTTTAAACAGTTCTATAAAACACAGACAACAGAAGTAAACAGATGTAATCAGTCCTGTGAATTCAAGCAAATATTTAGTGTTGTTTCTCAAGAGCCAATTCTTTTACAAAGCACAGAGATACAGCGATGCTCATTCTCTTATTCTATTCTGGTAGATAGATATAACCAACTTTTAGTCCCAAGTAATTAAACAGTAATCTCAATGTTATTTAAACCATTAAATGGTTATTGTACCTGACCTAGTTTAATGATTTGTTTTATACTGGACTAAATGTGTGCTGCTATCAAATACTTGAAAGAGGGTGCTTCTCCAAAATATCCTATTTCATGCCCATGCTAGTCTTGCACCTTTCTTTTTAAAAGAATGTACGACTGATAAAGGCTGTGGGAAAAATATCAGATCATATTTTATAAAACAGCTGCCACTGTGCTGCAAGTGTTGCACACCCATAGTTAGTTAGATGGACAAACGCCTTGATATAGCCCCAGATCCTAATACTTCGTCCGTAGATTCTTGCTATATTATACATTTTCTAATATCAAATCCTGAAAACTGGTTCTCCTTTATCATTTTGCATTGAAATTTCTAACCGACTGGTTATTTACTGTATTTAGAAAATGATTCAGTATCATCAGCCAATCAGCGTCCAGATCTATCAGGCTTCTATTTTGCACAGATGCCTGCTGGAACGTTGAAGTGCTTAACTGAATAAAATTTTAAATCAATCTGCGCATAAATACTGGCTTTTCCCCTTAACATTCTAATCTACAACTAATCTGATAACAAAAAGCTACTTAAAACATGGATACCATGAATATCAATTTTGATTTGTTTGGAAACATATCAGTACTGGAGTGGGTAAGTTTGCCATCCTCACCGACTACAAACAATCCAGCTGCCGAACATCTGGAACAACAAATTCCCAGTACTAAAACTAATAAAAGACAGACATGTCAAAGTACAGGAACACAAGCTTCAAAACTTGGAACTGCAAAAAAAATGAACAAGACAAACTAAATGGTAAATATCACTGTAAAACAGCAACTACTGTTCAGTTACTTTCTGATGCTGATCTAGAGACAAGCGAAATCATGTCTGTGACAGGACACCGTAATGAAGGCTCAATTCATAGCTGCTGGACAGCAAATCAACAGGAAATACATGACTGGTCCACAATTCTGTCATCAGCTGGGTCCAAACAACACCCTGCCTCAAAACCAGCCAGTCAAAGTTTGGGAATAAGACAGACAAGGTCACCAGTTCCAGGAGCTTGCATGCACACAGCAGTAGGTTGGGTGGTTGCCCTCTGACAGGAAGAAACTCCATTTCTAATAAAGTTCCTTCACCACTAAGTGCACAGCTGGTCAGGACCAACAACAAATGGCTGTTGATCCTGTGGTTAATCCAGCTCCACAGATCCCAGCAAGGGTCACTTGGAGCAAAGCCAAGACTGTCTTGCAGGGAGAGTGACAGGGAAAAAAATTAGGAAATGCTTAATTAGCCAGCGGTTTAAGAAATCATTTAGCCAGGATAGTCCAGAGATGCAACATCTGGTGTACAGTAGGTTCCGACTTCCAACACATTTTACAGGGGCTGGAGGTAACTCTGAAGCACAAGGTGGTCAAGTGTGATTTGCCTAAAGTAACACAGTGAGTCAATGGTTAAGCTGGAACTAAAGCTCAGGGCCTCCAGGCTACACTTCTGTTTTAATTGCGAGGCCACATGCTGTCTGTTAAATAGGAGTATGGCTCAAGTAGGTTATTAGACTTCCTATTCATTTCTGCCTGAGGATGATCACCTAATTTCTCAAACATACTGTACAGATCAAACCATTGCTTTACCATGAGCACAATAACATATACCTGATTTAGGATAAATAATGGATACACCAAAAGGAGAATCTCACCTGTTTAGTTGGGGGTTGTGTTTCTTTGGAACATGACCTTCTGGCAATGCCGGCTTGTGGTCTGGCAGCAGGCCTTTAAAAGCAATTAGCAACCCAGTGATTACAACAGCATCAATTGCTTCCTGTAACAGGTCTGATGTAATCTACAGTAGTTTCCACACTGCAGGGTAGCCTAAGAGAATTACTGTACAAAAGTATCTGAATTTAGTGTTATATACATCGACTAGCGATATGGCAGAAATTATTCTATGGCAATTACATACTTTCATAGATTTGTGCTACCTCACCAAGTGTATGGAGGATTGCCTTAAAGGGATTATAACAAATATTATACAAATAATTTTACTTATCAAGCCGCCTCTTGCTTTTCTGTGGATATTCTTGCTCTCCAGGCTTATCATGCAAGAATAAGTTTAAATTCCTCTCCCCATTTACTTAATGTGTTACAATTAACAATTACCAGTATGTAGCATATAACAATAACTGAGTAAGAGTAAACCAAACAAGGACCAGCCATGTGGCTTAACCCCCTTGAAACATGTGCAAAGTTACAGTAAAGGAAGCAGCATATAGGGTGGACTCACCAGCTCTGTGAGACATTTTCACACAGACTTCAATTTTCCTGTGCTCCTCATTGCACAGCCCTGTAATGCGGCGAGGCAGCATCCCTCCATCAGACCTGATAAACTGGCTGAGCAGCAACACATCCTGAAATACAAAGGAAAAGAAAGAACTGTGGGTCTGTTTAACCAAATGTTAGTTAGTGGTTAGTTACAAGCTGTAATGCCGTACACACTTCATTGATATTATAAAGTTCACCTTTTTTTCATTCTTATTTGCTTATACCCCCAAGGCAACTTTCTCCTACTCCAGGAAAACATGATTCTACGCCACTAGAACCCAAACAGTAATACTACTAGAGCAGCAGAAAGGTATGAACGTTCATTAAGGAAAAAAGCACAATACTTTGTATAGGCTAGTTCTCTAGAAATGATTTAAACTTTGCCAGACAAGGGTTTAGTAGGTCAGCAACATCCGCCGATTAGATACACCAGGTGAAACAAGCTGATTGGCTAGACAGCAGGATGGAGGTGCCCTGTTGATCTTCTCTCCTCCAACATTGAACCAAAATGTAATATATTTGATACATTCAGTATAAAACAATAAAACACTGAATACAATATGAATTTATAACTTTACTAAAAGCAAGACTATAAAAACTAAGTTTTTAGTAGCAATGCACCAAATCCAAGTTTTTGGGATTCGGCCGAATACCGAATCTATAAAAATTGTCAAGAAAACTGAAGCAAACTGCTACTAACAAAGGACGTGCACAATCTATTGTTTTATGCCTTTTAGTTAATAGTATTTTTATTACCAAATGGAACCTCTGGGCGTGCAGTCATATTCCTTGTACCTTGAGTTAGAAATCTCAGAATGCTTTCTTTTTAAATTCTGACAGTTGTATCAAGTCTGCAAGTTCTTGCGTGCTAAAGACAGACAGTCTGCTGCCTCGCTTGTAGCCTACTTTAAATTACTTCATAATTTCAGCTTAAGTGCCTTTCAGTAAGATGACACTGGCTGCAACTCCATTGTTGTTTTTTATGTACAAATAAGCTTACTCGATTTGAAGCACATCATCAATAATACAAGCAACTTCTTACACTACTTGGTTTGATTAAATGAGTAGTACACAACAAAATATGAAGGCTG
This sequence comes from Polyodon spathula, assembly GCF_017654505.1. Classification (NCBI taxonomy): domain Eukaryota; kingdom Metazoa; phylum Chordata; class Actinopteri; order Acipenseriformes; family Polyodontidae; genus Polyodon; species Polyodon spathula. The sequence continues at coordinate 32,316,532 of NC_054539.1, forward strand.
ATTAATTTCAACAAACGACAGCTATTTAATGAAGAAATATCGTAGCCTACTTCAAATCAGAACATTAGCCTGCTATATTATACTGAACCAAAACAATAAAAAATATATAACAATCTGGTTCTCTCTTGCCTTTTTCAATGAATATAATTTCATTAATAGAGAATAAAAACATACTAAGAAAACTACACAGCCTAAGTTTAACTAATCGTTTTTGTCATTACCAGTGGCTTCTGTTGCATACACATCGCTGATCTATAGTGCAGACCGTGGGTCAAACCAAGTCCTATGAATGCCGTTTAATTTGTTTGTTTTTTTAAACCATTTAAATGCAAAACCATAAGAAAACATGTATACAGGCTTTTTTTTTTTTTTTTTTTTTTTTTTTTAAATTTAAATGCATTACCTGTCCTGCGGTTGCCTTTAATTAATTTTCCTGCATGTACTACTACTTTGTATAAGATGAAAATACGTTAATGTAAACATCTAAAAATAGTACGTACAATACTCTTTCAAATAAATGTGTTATGATTTTGAATGTGTGTTTCTTTGGGATGGCATTACTGTAATTGCTTGCACCAAAGCACCTCTTTCTTTACAAAGTAAGCCCTGCCGAATGAAAATATATCCCTGAATAAGATTTCCGTTTGAAGCATACAGTTTACCGCTAGCCCTCTCCCCCTACAACAGAAAATTCAAAATACAGAACAGTGTACTTTACCTATACAAGAAAGGAGAGCTGCATCTTTGCCATAACCCCACTATTTTCTTTAATGACGTTTCAACCTGTGTCAACTAATCTGAGAGCTATGAGGAAAAATTACCTTGATGAGTGACCTGAATCTCCTTGCAAAATAAAACCAATGTCGATTTAAATGCACCATGTGTGTAATAAATAACATAGGCTACGAAATAGTAAAAAAAAAAATATCTGAATGAAACACAGAAGTTCCCAAATGGTTCAACTTGTATTGGCACATTACAGCAACATAAAATGTAATTTACTAAAGCATATTGTTCAACAACGTCATGCACATCTGACAGTTGTAAAGTTATATATATATATATATATATATATATATATATATATATATATATATATATATATATATATATATATATTTTAATCTGTGCACCGATTTTTTAATTTATTTTTAATAACATGTTGACAGACAAAGCAACAAAAGTCTACAATGTTTGCCATTTCTATATATTACAGGTTTACTGCATAACATGTCATTTATTTAAAGAAGAATTGCACACATTGGAGGGATGTATTAAAATGGATGTGCGTCTGGGCGGACATAGGATTCAGTTCACCAAATCCTAAGTATTGGGACGAATCCGAACCCTGCTCAAAAAAAGTAGGTATTCTGACCGAATCCGAAACTGAATCCTGGATTCGGTGCATCCCTAGTTTTTAGTCATACTTTGAAGCTTCCCTAATATATAGAGGTATTTCAATCAATAGTCTCGATGCTATGTAACTAAAAGCTGTATCTCATGTTGTGTCCCAGGGGTACACAGAAACAAAGCAAACCTGTGATCTATGGGATCGACATGGAACATAAGGATTCAGTAATTCCTGAAGCCTTTTAATGAGTTGTAGGTCAATAACAAGATCTTGAAATCAATTCTGAACCTAACAGGAAGCTTGTGCAAGGAGGCTAGTATAGGGGTGATATGTTCACGCTTCACTGTTATAGTCACAATTATAGCTGCACTATTCTTGAAACCAGTTGCTGACAAGACACAACACATTTGAGAATGCCAGAGAAAAGACCACTGCAGTAATCGATCCTTGATGAAATAAAGGCATGTATCAGTCTCTAAGCATCGGGATGTAAAAGAATAGGCCTAAGTTTAGGCCTAATGTTAAAGTGAAAAAAACAAATGTAATTTTCCTAATATGGGGTTAAAAAGAAAGGGAAGGATCGAGAATAACTCCCAGATTTGTCATTTCATCTTTCAGATCTGATAAAAAGTCCACAAGATGAAAATCAGAGAGATTAATAAAATTGCATTGATGTGGAGAGCCCAATATCATTACCTCTCATCAGAATTTAACATAAGATCATTTGTAGACAACCAGCAATTAATAGTATTGAAACAGGAAGTTAGCTTTGCCACAGTTGATGAATTTCCTGGTTTTAGAAGATAAAGCTGAATATCATCAGCATAAGTGAAAATGTACCTCAAGTTCACGCATAATACCTAAAGACAACATATACAGTGAGAAAAGGATTAGCCCTAGGATTGAGCCGTGTGGCACCTGTCACGGTATCTACAGAAAGTCTACACCCCATTGAACTTTTTTTCATATTTTGTTGTGTCAGTGCCTCAGAGTTTCATGCATTAAAATGAGGATTTTTTTCCACTTATTTACACACCACATTCCACACTGTTAAGGGGAAAAAAGTTTTATTGAGGAAATAAATTGTTAAAAATACAAAACTGAAACACCTAGATTTGGCAATATTTGACCATTCTTCTTTACAAAACTATTCAAGCTCTGTCAAGTTCCTTGGGAAGTGTTGATGGACAGCAACCTTCAAGTCATACCACAAATTTTCGATTGGATTTAGGTTGGGCTCTGACTGGGTCACTCAAGGGCAATTACCTTTTTCTTCCTTAGCCACTCCAGTGTAGCTTTGGCTGTGTGCTTTTGGCCATTGTCATGCCGAAAGGTGAACTTCTGTCCCAGTTTCCCCTTTCTTGCAGAGGGCAGCAGGTTTTCCTCAAGGAATTCTCAGTACTTTGCATCATTCATTTTCCTTTCTATCCTGACAAGTGCCCCAGTCCCTGCCAATGAGAAATATCCCCATAACACCACCATGCTTCACAGCAGGGATGGTGTTCTTCGGGTGATGTGCTGTGTTGGGTTTACGCCAAACATAATGCTTTGCATTTAGGCCAAAAAGTTCAATTTTAGTTTAGTCAGACCACAAAACTTTTTGCCACATGGCTACAGAATCGTCAGAGTGTTTTTTTGCATGCTTCAAAATGGGATTCAAGGTGGGCGTTCTTGAGTAATGCCTTCCTTCTTGCCACCCTACCATACAGGCCAAATTTGGGGAGTGCTTGGGATATTGTTGTCACATGCACAATTTGACCAGTCTTGGCCACTTCTTAATAATCGTCTTGACCGTGCTCCAAGGGATATTCAAGGCCTTTGATATTTTTGTATACCCATCCCCTGATCTGTGCCTTTCAACAACTTTGTCCCAGAGTTCTTTTGGAAGTGCCTTGGTGTTCATGGTTGAGTCTTTGCTCTGAAATGCACTACCCAGCAGAGGGAACCTACAGGAACTGCTGAATTTATCCTGAAATAATGTGAATCACTACAATTTAACACAGGGAGAGGCCACTTAACTTGGTATGTAATTTTGAAGGCGATTGGTTACACCTGAGCTAATTTAGGATTGCTATTACGAGGGGGTGTTGACACTTATCCAACCAAGCAACTTCAGTTTTTATTTTTAATTAAATTTCTACAAACTTCTAGAATATTGTTTTCACTTAGAAGTTGTGGGGTAGGATGTATAGATAAATGAAAAAAATTAACTCCAGGCTATAAGGCAAGAAAATGTGAACATTAAGGGGGTGTAGACTTTCTATAGGCACTGTAGCTTGGGTGGTGACATCAGACCCGGAAGATGACCGGACACAGTACTGTTGAATGCGCTGGTGCATTTAAATAATAATAACAATAATAACAATAACATAACAATAACAATAATAATAATAATAATAAAAAACTTCAGTTTGAACAGACTGCAACCTGTCAGAAAGAGAAGATCAGAGCCATGATAAAACTGTCCCTGACAATCCTACTACACTAGTAGTATTGTACGATCAATTGTGTCGAAAGCAGCACTTCTGTCTAAAAGAAGAATGCAGGGAGAGCCTGAATCAGAGACAAAATATCATTCACAACCCTGACCATAAAGGCTGTCTCAGTGCTATAGGCAGAGTGAAAACCAGGAATTATTTAAGGCAATACATTATTTTAATTGATTTACTACTACCTGTTCTAGGACTTTTGAAAAAATGGCCAAATGAAAAACGTACTTTGGGGTCTAAAGTCAGTTTTAAGTAATGGATTCACCACAGCTAACCCCAGGTTTTGGAACAGTACCAGAAGAGAAGAAACCATTCAAAAGTCATTTTCAGTCTGCATATAGTGAAACCAACATAAGGAATTTATTGCTAGTGGAAACACTCTACTTTGAATCCACAAGTATCTAATTTCCAATATCTACAATTGTGTTCTGAAAAAAAAACATAAAATCATTACTGCTAGCTATAGTTATATCATTAAAGGGAATAGAATCAGATGGACAATGTACTAGGTTTGCTATAGCAGAGTCCTGGGCGGGTCCGATTTTTATAACCCACTTCAGACCTGCTGCAACAACGTCTTCTTACCTGCGACCTGACCCGCTTTAATAAGACCTGTAACCCGACCAGAACCCGCAAGTGTTTGTCCTTTACCTGCTGTGCGTTGACTGGCTCTCACATTCTCCACAGACTGAGTTTTAGGCTACACAGCATGGCAGCTTTCTCTAGTGGTCTGGATATATTTTAATATTGTAAAGTTAATTATGTGTCCTTAACTTACTATAAAATACCAGTGCTTTCACAGAGATGTACCAGTTTTATGGCTGTTGTTCACAAAAACAATAGGTTTTACAAGTAATGAACCCAGTCACATGTTCATTATTTTCATTCGCTATGATGGCAAAATAATTCCGCACTTCTGATTGACCTCTCAAAGTATTATCCACTACATGATATAAACCCTGCGCTATCTTTTGTTTCACCTCGTCCCCAGGAATTTTTAATATCACCAAGCAGACATGATAAAAGGATCTTGCAACATATCAAACAAGTGGCAATACAAACCGAGAACATGCTTAGCCAGCCGACTCCTCCCTAATCACCCCCTGCTTTAGTGCAGGAAATACCGGTGTCACAGGAACTAAATTAACTGTGAAATAAGTTAGCATTTCTCTTTTAGCCTTTCTATGCATGCGTTAATCTTAGAACTTAAAGACAAGGTTAAGCCGTCAAGTTTTTCTGTGAACTTTAATTCAAAAGACTTATTGCGATCTTTCCAATGTGTCTAGTTAATTGTTTTACTCTTAAAAATATTGTCAGGATCTTTAAGAGCTACATTACATGTGGTAAAAATCAAAAACATGTTGTAACATTAATAACATGTTTTTCATATTATTTAATAATAAGTTAACTTTAGGCTCCGTAGTTTACAAAGAGTACATTTGATCACTGGCTATTTTATGTTAAGTATTAGCAAGATAAATAAACACATTATTTTGTATCTGGGTTAAGACATAAGCAGAAATAATTTACCATTTGTCATGCAATTTACTTTTATGTGCAATTACATTTGTGTTTAAAATGTAATAAGTTTCTAATACGACATATCTATTAATTAGGTGTTAAGTTTAATTCCCAGTTTACAAAGACTTGGCAAACTCACCAGAGTTGGCATTTTAAATTTGTAATAGCTGCAGATATTTATATTAGGTTTTCTTCATACAAATACAGCGAAAGAGAAATAAATGTGTATAATTTGTGTGTGTGGACATACTGTATCAGAAACCATTAAGCATTTGTCTTGCAATTTATTTTGATGTCCAATTATATACTGTGGTCAAGCGATCAAACAGTTTTGAAATGCCAGTGAAGCTATCAGACACTTAACTTCTATGGATAGTTTCCCTGTTTCAAGTAGTGAAATTCTTCACCCAGAGATTTAGAACTGCACTGGAATAAAACGAGTGCTGAAATACACTTTCATACATTTTCAAAAAGAATAAAAAATGTAATATTTAATTAGTATTACAAAAAACACTAATAGCTTATTGTAATACAGTCAAAGGACGATTCCATGTTGTTAAATTAGAGAACAGACATTTTTGCTGCTTACTATTAAAATGTATATCACCAAAAACGTGTGTGTGTACCAGTATATATATATATACACACACACACACACACACACACATTACATATACATACATTATATATACACATATATGCACACACACAGTACCAGTCAAAAGTTTGAGTACACCTGCTTGAAACCTATGCTTTTAACTGTATAAACTTGTCTTTTAAACACTTAATATTTCATTATATGATAGGTGTACTTATATAAGCTGATAATCATAAGTGGACTGCATTCAAAAATTGAATTTTTAAATGAAAAATGTAAATCTTGTCAATTTCAATGAAATGGTCACCCAAAGCAAGGGGATTTCAGTCTGAAGCCCAAGTCAGTTAAAAGTCTGAAATGTGTATAACACGGTGTTAGAACACTGGCCTAAGTATAAAAGTGTCTTTGTTAGATGTTCTCTTAGTTAACTAGCATGTTACCTAATTAACCTTTTGTCACCAATTATTGTTAACAGGTGAGGGTCAATGATTACTATAAGTATATGTAGCATAGGCACAAGTTTGTCATTCCTGAATGTAAGGGAGCAGAAAATGACAAAATACGCTCAGTTAAGCAAAAGAGAAAAGATTACTTTGAAGGTCAAACTAAGACAAATCGCAAGAACTTTGCAAGTGTCTGTAACTGCTGTGGCCAAGACCAAACAACGATTTGAAGAAATTACCACTGAACAAGTTCATTCGAGTCACAAGTCTGCGAAACCAGTAATTAACTCTCCCTGAAATACAAGCTCAGCTAAATGCTACTAGAAGTACAGATGTTTCAACATCAACTGTTCAGAGGAGATTGCGTGAAGCTGGCCTAACTGGAAGAACTGCTGCAAAGAAACCATTGTTAAGAGTGCAGAATAAGAGGAAGAGACTTGCCTGGGCCAAAAAACACAGAAACTGGACGTCTGAGCAGTGGAAGTCTGTCTTATGGACCGATGAGTCGAAATATTTGGCTCCAACCGCCGAGTATTTGTAAGACACAGAGAGGGTGAGCGCATGAGTTCTGCATGTGTGGTTCCCATTGTCAAACATGGAGGAGGCAGTGTCATGGTCTGCGGTTGCTTTGCTGGTGACAGAGTTGGTGATCTTTACCAAGTCCATGGCAAGCTCAACACGCATGGTTATCAGAGCATAATTCAGAGGCATGCCATTCCATCAGGATTAGGGCTAGTTGGGCAGTCCTTCATTCTTCAGCAAGATAATAATCCAAAACACACCTCAAAGTTGTGAACCATCTGGCAAAGAAGGAAAGTGAAGGACAACGCAATCTAATGACCTGGCCTGCCCAGTCTCCAGACCTCAATCCCATAGAACTTGTATGGGATGAACTGGACAGAAGAGTCAAAGCAAAGCTACCCACAAGTGCCCTACATCTCTGGGAATTGCTGCAGAAGAGATGGGACGAGAGCGGGTGATTTCCTGCTGAAACTTGTTAACCGAATGCCTCGTGTTTGTGAGGCTCTTATTAAGGGAAAGGGTGGCTATTTTGAGGAATCCAAGATTGAGACAATTTTCTTGAACATTGCTTTGATACTCCTTATGTCTTGTTTTGTATATTGTAACATGTGTTTTCATTTTCAAGTATTTACAGAAACGTGTACGAAGTAAAACATTGTTAATTAAGAAAAAAAAACTAGTTTACCAGCAGGTGTACTCAAACTTTTGACTGGTACTTTTGTGTGTGTGTGTGTGTGTGTGTGTGTATGTATATATATATATATATATATATATATATATATATATACACACACACACACACACACACACACACACACACACACATATATATATATATATCTATCTCACACAGCGTTTCAATCTACAGGTAAAAAGTATAACCGGTGATATGACGACGCTTTATCTTTCCTGAAATAACAACTGGTGAGTGGGGACAAATGGTGATCGTTTATTGTAGAAGTGAGGCTGAGAGATTTGCACAGGGCACTACATTAAATTGGAGAGCTATCTGAATTATTACAGTATTTGGTGCGAGTACATCCATCATGTCAACTAGGATTACAGATGTTCATATAAATAATGTAACTGCAATTTTAGACGGTATGTACAGGAAGCCAATTGTTTTGTGTGTTTCTCAAATTATATATACACACGCCTTAAAAACACCATCTTCCACTAAAAACATGTACATTTTTTATATTAACAGGTTGAGAGACTTGATTACAATGTCAAAAACTTATTATCTACATGAAGAAAAGTGTTTGTACCCACTTTCCCACTCATTTTATTGAACAGACTCAAAGTCACCGAGCAATTTACCATGAAAATATAACTTTGTTAAAGTGAGCCTACATAAACACTTACACTCATTTGCTTACCCCACAGTATATGGCATGTCCACAAATGACATTTCTGAAAGGAAATACACATTTGGCAAGTAGTGCAATACCTTTTTTAATTTCTCAAAACCATAAACATGGTGTCCTGTCACTTTGGATGAATCGCCACAGAGAACCTTGCCTTTAAGTTCTAAGATTCGTGCATGCGTAGAAAGGCTCAAAAAGGCAAACGCTAACTTATTTCCCAGCTAACTTATTTCCTGTGACACCGGTACAATTACCTTCTAATACGTTATTTTGGAAAGGGTTAATTTTTTTTATTTATTTATTTTTACATAAGATTTGAAAATGAAGCAGATCCAGCCAAAGAAAGCGCAGCGTTATATTCTCTCGTTTCAGTAAATATTTTTATTAAACCATGGATTCAACCTTCTGAGGATAACTTCCTGGGTTTTAAGAGCAGAAATAGAATCTATGATATCTGACAATGTTATATTGTATGTATCAGCTAAGTCGTCTACAGTTCTAGACTGATTTAATGGTAAAGCATAAAGAGCTTGAGAAGATCTTATTAATAGTTGAGAAATGTATTAGCTGAGAATGGGCAGTGCAAACTATTTTTTAATTTTTTATATAGTACTAGTTAAAGCTATATCGAAAAGAATGATCTAAAAAAAAAAAAAAAAAAAAAAAACACTGTAGTGCTGAGATGAACACAGGAGTTTCACGTTTGGATATTTGCTCAGAATTTAAATATTCATTCATTTTTCAAACAGTTATAAAAACTAGGGATGCACCAAATCCAAGTTTTTGAGATTCGTCCTAACACCGAATCAATTTCAAAAGATTCGACCGAATACCGAATCTACAAAAAATTGTCAAGAAAATTGAAGGAAACTGTTCAATGAGAAACAGACTGGCAGCTACTAACAAGGGACGCGCACAATAGGGATGGTAGAAAATTTGCACGGTATAATAACCGTTAAAAAAATACCATGATAACCTTAATATCACTGTATACAGTACATCATGCAAGTTATAAAGCAAAGGCTTAAATGAAGAAAGGCCAATGTAAATCACTTAAATTACTGTAAGTCACAAAAATAAAACCAACAAATCACACTTCCTTTCATGGAATGATTTAAACATTTGGTATTTAGTATTTTACTATACCAAATAACTCGGTATCATTTCTTGTTTATAAAGACAATCAGAATAAAAAAAAAAAAAAAAAAAAAAAAAACCTGACGACGTACACTCTCAATGTATACTACAACAGTATTAAGATCTGATATTTGTTCAAAATGACATTGTGCTGTAGTTTGTTAAAACATTTTGTATAAAATTAAATAAATAAATAAATAAATAAATACATACATACATACATACTTTGTTTAGCTGATGGTAAAAATAATTGGGAAATGATCTTATTGCGTTTCTCTAAAAGCTGCGTGCGACGTCAGAAAGACAGCAGCCAAGAGCAGCTGGCGCTGCTAGCTCTGGGTAACAGAATGCAGTAACTAAAACATGTATTCTGTGTCGCTGACAGTTTCATCAAAACCATTATCAAAATACAGTACCAGTTCACAAAAAAAATCTTCCCCAGACACTTTGCTAAGGCTGCAAGTACCATCGCTTGATTTAGAAGAAGCGTGTTTGCAGTTGAAAAATGTGTTAACCATTGTATAAAGGAATTACGATAATTGCAGTGCAGAATAAAAGGAATGGTATTAATACCGTAATGTTTACTCCAAGCTTGGTTGTGTTTTTAAATTGAAAGTCAGTTCTTTTAATGCAACAGCCTGCCCCTAAATACACATCTCTTCCCTCCGTCAGGATTGTCCGGAAGGCGTGGCACACAGACACGCATTACCGTGCAATAAAATGGAGAGGGATGCTTTTTATATGCATGGGTTTTGTTTATAATTGATCGAAACATATTATCTTGCGTTTAAAAGCATTACTTGTCTGTTAAGAAATTATAAGTCAAGTTTTGCAGTATGTGTTATAGTATTTGTTTAGGGGTCAAAAGGCACCATAACAATATTTTACATTGTAAGGATTTGTAAAGAACATGATTGGCTAAGTGCATTTACCACTGAAAAAGTTGATACTGTGATTATATATAAGTAATACATTTAAGCTTTTTTTTTTTTTTAATTAATATATTAATCTAATTTAAACTTGTGTAAACAATTGCAACTTTGTAAAGACATATTTAACATAATATTTATGCTTTGGTATCATGCTATTTTTAAAAGAGTAGTTTAAAACAACGATGGTTAAAAATAAGTATTCAATTAATGTGCAATTGGCAATTTGCTGAAGTTTAGTTACATGTTAAAACTACCAAGTCTAAAAATAAATATTCAACATACATATGAAATATGACCTCAAAACGGCAGCCTAACGACACATACACGCTTCAATGGTCAATTGCATATCAATTAAATACTTTTTTTTTTTTTTTTTTTAAATTAAGGATGAAGTTATTATTTAGAATATAACAAAACACATTTCAGGGGTTTATCATTTTGTCTAGCAACGGCAAATACATACATTTCGTGCATAAATCCATTGGTCAAAATCTGTACATCTAACTTATCATTTACATTTTACAGCATAATTAATAACTAACTATTCCTAATTCTGTACAAAAACTACTGATCTTCTACTCCCCCTTAATATTCTCTGTCAGAATGCTGGTGTCTGCCTGCAATCTCTCTCAGCCGCTCATCTCCGCAGCTAACTGTGTGACAAAAATGACAAGCACGTCGTTAGCAAGCGCGTATAATGTTAACGCCCTAATATGTAAAATGTCGACCATGATCGGTTCTTGGTTTAAATTATGTTTTATTATAGACACCTTCAACAACTAATAGTGTAAATGTTAGCTCGGCCCAGTTGGTTTTGATTTTGAAATCTTCGAGTACAGGAAACAAAACGAAAAAAAAAATACCCTTTTGTATGTCGTATGTCTAAGGGCCTACAATGACAGAAAGCTTATGCTGCCTAGATTTGATTTATTACACAAACATGAATCGAGAAGGACTCATCAACCGTGAGTTAAAAGTGTAAAAAAAATAAAACTCGCTGGAAACTCGAAAGCTGGTTCGGCCGTGATGCGTTTTTTAAAGATCACTACAAGGAAGTACTACAAGCAAAAATAAAATTACATTGCACATGTAATGTCATCTTCAATTACTGTACTATAATTAAATGTGTGTTTTAGATTTGAATTTAATATGTGTATTTTGCATTGTATTTAATATTGTTGTTTGCTATACCAGCTTGAATATGCTTGAGACAATGATTTTTTTTCAGAAATGGCAGCTTTTAAAAGGGAAGTAAAACAAAACCGTCAATGCATGAGTATTGTGATTGTTATTTATGGTTAACAGAGTATTTATACTAATACAAAATACAGACAGATAGTGCTTCACTGTTGTGTATTTAATTATACAACAAGTTAAAAACTGCAAAATCCACAAGTACCATAGAGCGCTCTGAGCAGTGTTCTCCATAGAGGAAAAATCGCCAGACGCCTGCTTCATCCACCCTATTACAAGAAAGGAGAGCAGCATCTTTGCCATAACCCACTATTTTCTTTAATAACGTTT